>NC_081771.1:32087180-32174680 GCF_963082965.1 Carassius carassius
TAGCTTATTCTTTTAATATTCATTTTTTAGTAATTCTGCAGCAATTTAATCATCTCATTAATTCTTATTCATGTTTATGACAACAACAAACAAAAGTGCAACTAATTACAAAATATAGACCGTAAGGGTATTTCATGTTTCTGTATTTTCATTATATTCATTAATTTTACTTAATTGTAAGAGAATGTTGCTCTAAACATGCTTCTTCAGTAGATGTACTCATTTTAATTGGTGCACATACACATGATTGTAATTAGCTTCCAAGGACTTGCTTTGTTGGTCGAATGTTCTTGTTCAGTAACCATATTTTGTGTTTGTTTTAAGGTGGTAAAAGTGGTTGGCAGCAACATCTCCCATAAGCTTCGTCTGTCTAGTGTCAGACCATCAGACGAGGGAACGTACGAGTGTCGAGTCACTGACTTCAGTGAAAGCCGAGCCCAACGGCACAGAGTTCAGGCGTATCTGCAGGTACAGCCAGACGTCCTGAGTCCCGTCCACAACAGAGACCAGAAGAACGAAGAGGAGAAGAAGACATCAGAACTGAACGCAGGTCCTGAAGATCATCAGAAGAGCCACCATAAGAGAGAAGAAGAGCAGAGACCGCAGCAAGAGGATCATCATCAGCTCCATCAGGGGAACAAGACAAACACGGGAATGAAACACTAATCAGAGAGCACAGATTTGAAGACAGAGTGACTGTACTGCTGAAAACTGCACAAGAGAAGAGATGCGTCTTGATAAAACTATAAACAGTCCTAATGTTACGAACCGTATCCTGACATAAGTTGTCCACATAATTAGTCTCAACATTAGTTTTATAGCAAACTGAAATTGTTCTGATTTGTGTTCTATTAAAAGGAACCAGGAATATGTCGATTTAAAGAGATAGTTTGCCTAAAAGTGATTAAAACTTTTTTTTTAATTGAACCTACTCACCTTTAGATCCATTTCAGTTTGCTAGTCATCTTAAAAACACTAGGCATTCAGCAAAACTTTTTTTTTTCTTTGTGTTGGATGTCAGTATAAAATGTTTTCCGGCTAGACCTCTTGGTTTTTCTTGTCATGTGGTCATCGTAAGCAGAGGAGAAGTATTGAATGCATAAAACGAGAGGTGATTATTAATGACTGAGAAGAAACAAAGAGGGGGAATTTAGCTGTGGGCAGAGAGTGAATGTTAATTTATTCATTGGAAAGAAAGGACAGACAAGGACTGAATGTAATATAGGCTATTGTTTATGTTGGTGATGTTTACCTTTACCGATCTATACTCCTACACACTTTATTTGTGTGATTTTCATTTGTTTAGCTTGTATCATGACAAAAATTTGTTGTGCACGAGATGTTAAATGGCTGGTGTGTGTGTGTGTGTGTGTGTGTGTGAGAGAGAGAGAGAGAGAGAGAGAGAGAGAGAGAGAGTGTTTTATAAGACTTTGCAATAGAGCTACATTTCTAAATGTGCGTTTCCATTAATGTTGAACAGATGTTCTGCAGTTTTCTGATGTTAAAGTGATTTTAATGATGCATCTTCTGTATATGTGCTTTATTCTGCTTTAATGTTCTGTATGGAAGCAGATGTTTAATTTATGTAACTTTATTGAATTTCTGAAGATATTGTCACTTGTTTCAAATAAAAAAGTTATATAAACCTATTAAAAATAATTGCAAACTTTCTACATGTGTAGAATGATCAAGGTTCTCAAATCTTGACTGACTGTGTTGTGTTAAAAATATGATGCATGTCTGTTTTCGATGCATGTATCTCGTGTGTTTTATGTTAAGTCTGTCACATCAGGCTTCTTTGAACATGTGCATGATGCAACACCGCCACCCTCAGGATAGATCTATAATCTTCAGATTCATATTTAGATGATCCCTTTCCTAAAAATCATCGTTCATTTCAAATAAAGGTAGTTAATGAGCAATATCAACGTCCCAGTTTGTAACAAGTTCAAACTGGTGCGTTAAGTTTTGCAGACTGACCAAGAAAAAAACATGAATATTTATCACTTTTTGAATTAGCGCCAAATGGCATGGCTCTGTTTCAGTGCAATTATGTTATTTCTGTTTTGTATGGCTGTGGAATTAATTTGGTTGTGCCATGCATATTATTGTTGTGTTTGAGGGAATTAATGGACCCTTACCAAAAATAAGTTTATTCAAGTGTGCTATTAGTATACTTCTTTTAAACTAAAAAATAGGAAAGTATTCTTTTAGTTTACTTTTTATGTACTCCTCAGAAATATACTTAAAATTATATTTAAGTATACTTGACTTATACTTACAAAAAAAGTATATTTAAAAATAAAGTATATTAAATATATTTGAGCTATACTCCTAGAATCTGTGTTTTCATTATTATACGGTAGAGGGCGCTAGTACACATCTTCTGCACAGAATTTACAAAAAATAAACACAAGTGAAGAAGAAAAAAAGAAACAACAGATACTAACACATGTAACACGATCATCTGACATGAAACAGCATAAAAACTGTAACGTTGTGGAATAAAATGTTGACAGATAAAGAGGTTATAATTACAGTCAAGCTTTGGGGTGTTAATAGACTCCATCTACGTTTTGATTATCATTCTGAATCCAATTCATAGTCTTTTTTCAGCTTTTTGTTCAAAATGTTATTTCTTTATTTTTCATTAAACTTCACACATTAAAAACGAATGCATGGAGCTAGAATAAAATGTTTTTGTTTACAACATAGTAGTAGACTAGACTAGTAGTTTACTGACACTAAACTTCAAAGTGTACAAAGTATTTAATTAGTAAACTATCAGTATACCTATAAGTAGAAACTACAAACATAGAGGTAAACTAGTTGTGTACTCAAAGTTTGCTACTGATATACTTAAAGTATCCTTAAAAGTATACTTTTATATACTAGAAAGTGGGCCAATTTAGTCCCATGAAGTATTGAAACAGTACACGTACAGTATACTACTAGAACACTGATAATTGTATACTTATAAAGTATATATAAAAATTTGAACTTTACTTGAGTATACTTAATAAAATAAACTTGAAGTATACTACTTTTTGGAAAGGGGAGTTTTTTGAAACTAATTATATATCACGATTAATCGAATCCAATTTAAAAGTTTTTCTTTACACAATATATGTGTATACTGTTCATATTTATTGTGTATATATAAATACAAACACGTGCATGTATACATTTATGAAAAAATACATATATAAATATATTTATATATAATATAAAAGATAAGAATATAAATATATAAATGTATATGCATGTAAATATTTTCAAAATATATACTGTATGTGTGTGTGTTTATATATACATAATACACAGTACATAATCATAAATAGTATTATGTAAATAACAACTTTTATTTTGGATGTGATTAATCGTCTGACAGCACTAAAACTAACATGTTCAGGAGCAGGGGTTGAGCAGGTGACTTTATATACTGTAATTTCTTATTTTGGATTAAGATAATTTCTCCCTTTGACCGACAGAGGGCAGTATTCACTGTTCACGCCAAATAAAGTTAATTTGGATCGTTCACCATAAAACTGAAATTCTGTTAGTAATTACTCTCCATCACGTGTTTTAAGCCCAGATACACAAACCACAACCTACATCAATGACAATGGATTTGTTTACTAAAGACTGATTTATGATTAAAGCTTTTTAATGCATTTAGGTAGGCTATAAGGTAAATGTTCATTAACTGCCAGCTTGTAGAATGAAAGAACCTCTTTGGAATGTTTATGCATTGAAATACATACATAGATACGTACATAGAATTACATGAAATAACTTGTCACTTGGTCACGTTACCATTGCTTGGTGAATTTTAGAAATAAAATCATTCCAATAGGATTCTAAAGAAACTTTTTTTTCCTTATAAGAAACATTTTGTGGGATGGAAATGTTGAAGGATGCTTCTGAGAGGAACAATGTCATTTCAGCATTTCAGCATTTCAGAACAATGTCTGTGATTGAGGAGATGTTGAACATCTAGAGAGGAATTCTGTTGAGAAACACAGGCCTGAGGCAAGACATCATCGTCTGTGTTTTCACCTGTCCAAAGCCTGAAGTTCATTCACTTTAGTATTTTATTGTAAAATAAATACACATATGACTCATCTATCTGTAGTACTTCTGTTGTATTTACATTAGAAAATACAGAAAGGAGTTCATTTATTACCCGTTGTGAAACAACAATAAAGGTAATGATGCCAAATGTCTGATTTGACTTTAATACTGTAAATGTTTATGTCCTATAGCAACCGTGTTTGGGAAAGGAGCATGTGATCAGTAACTGTTTCCTGTACACTGCATCTGCACTTCCTGTACTGGCAAATGAATAGTCAATGTGCTTGATCTGCTAAGGTTTATGTTGAAAACAGCATTCTGGATGCCATTTGAAGTAAATCAAACAAGTGCAGGGTATTAAATGATAGAATAAAAAATACTGTGGATGTTACTTATGGGGTCTTGATCCTAAAAAAAGTAATAGGGCACCCACTTAATAATATAATTACATTTTCTTGATTAATGTGAACAAATTTATGTTGCGTTTGACAATTTACACTTCAAGTATCACTAATTCAAACTCGATTCTTCATGATGTGAGCCCTTTAAAATGAAACAGGCTAAAAACACTCCATTCAAGATTATAGCATAAATGATTTTTAATGAAAAAGTCACAGCTGAATATAAAGATATATGAAGCAAAAACTTAAAAATGGCATATAAATGTTTACTCTCTCTCTTCTAAAAATCACATTAAATTGCTGTCTTCCATGCATTCTTGTCATTCTGGTGTTTTTACAGCATGATATTTCCCACAGTGCAATGTGGCTCCAAACACATCAAGGACACTTAAAATTGAAAAGATGTCTTGAAATTTCGTATTGCATACTGTGTGTTGTGCTTAAACATATACGTACAGCTGCAGAAGCTTGACTTTTCACATTCTTAGTTTATAAAAGATAACTTAATACTCTGTGAATACTGACAAGTACATGGAAAAACAGACGATTCACATTCCGTTCGCTCATTTCCCGATGATAACGTTCTTGTATCCTCTAACGTGGCCCAGCTTGTCGCTGTCAAAATCCACCACGAGTTTGCGCAGGCCGGACTGAGTGGGAGTGAAGTAGATTTTGACTTTGGCCTCCTGCCCGGGTTCGATGGGTGAATCCAGTCTGAGACGGATAAATATTTACACATTAGACACTACACAGATTTCATTCTTTTCATATTCCTTGTCTGAATAGTGTTCATTCGAATATAAACTAACAGACACTAGAAAAGAACAGTATCCTCACTGTTTAATGTGCAGTCAGTATTAGAGACCACACACAAAATAATCTGGGAATAATGTTAAAAAGAAACAGTGTGATGATAATAAAGTATTATAGTGAAATAAATGCTTCATACTGTGTTACTTGGTTTCTAAACCTTTTTAAGTGTACATATGACTATGTACATATGACTAATTAGTAATATTAACCTAACCTTAACCTTATCCTTAAATGTAGTTAATATTTATTACTGTTATCAATATCCGTCTGTATCAGCTTTTTAAAATTAGTTCACATAAGTACACTAAAACAAATTGTTGACACAACACATTTGTTTTTGCTCCCATTTGTCATGAGCTGAACTTAAAATATCTAAGACTTTTTCTATGTACATAAAAAGCCTATTTCTCTATAATATTTTTCACAAATCTGTCTAAATCTGTGTTAGTGAGCACTTCTCCTCTTCTGAGATAATCCATCCACCTCACAGGTGTGGTATATCAAGATGCTGATTAGACGGCATGATTATATGACTGGCCACAATAAAAGGCCACTCTGAAAGCTGGATAAATGAGCTTTCCATTTATGTAAGGTTTGTTAGGATAAGACAAAATTTGGTCGAGATACATGTACGATTATTTGAAAATCTGGAATCTGAGGGTGCAAAAAAATCGAAATATTGAGAAAAGCATCATTAAAGTTGTTCAAATGAAGTTCTTAGCAATGCATATTACTATTTCCGGTAGGAAATTTGCTAAATATCTTCATGGAACATGATCTTAAAGGCACAATATGTAATTTTTCTGATTTAAAAATAGCAGATATCACTATATCTATGTTATATATTTTTTTTTGTTGTGTACTTACATTATCCCGACAGTTTCCACGAACTTTAAAATCCGGAGAAAATTATAGTTTAATTAGAAGACACGGCACGTTTCTTTATTTCCGTTTTGTCGCCCGTCTATGGCGTCATATAAACTTTGACCCCTCTAGTTTATCTAACTTCCTGCGGAACCGCCAAATACAAAGGTGAACCAAAGCAAAGACGAGACGAAGAAGAAAAAGTAGTAGCTAGCCTTGGTCGAGACTATTATATTTTATATTTATATTGTTTATATTCGTATTTATACCTCAATCAATAACTTAGTTATGGATCATGATTATGCTTTGCCTGCACGTTCTGTGAAGCGCAAACGTACGGGTGAAATAAATGACCTGAGAAGGTTTTGGGACAAGAGAACAAACAAGACACGGATAAATATTGGAGTTGCATTTCCAAGATAGAGAGAGCTTCATGACCAGCTGAAACTACAGAGAGATGTTTGCATTCTAATAAACAGGTATGCATCCATTCAGCTAACTAACGTTATATCTATCCGTATATTTTGTGAAACGATGATGTCTTGTGTAAAACGCAGACGGACTAGCTCTCATGTAGAGTATAATGTAAATCTACATGTGTTCTATATCTAGCTGGATAAAGTAGCTTCAAATGCAGTTCCCTATCTTGTTCGATATCATAGTATAAACGTAGCCTAATTATAATTATTAACGAAAGGCAACCGTGTTTTTTTTAACATATATTACTACTAGCTAGATGGAATATTGATTTGATAGGGGTCTGATAATTCATATATCTCTCCGTTCGAAAATACGTGATTGTCAAAATACTAAGGCTGGTGACACACTGGCTGCGTGGCGTCTCTGCTGCGTGCCAGAAGCGCGGCGCGCGGCTGCTCCTGTAGGTGACATAGAGGGAGACCGCCGACAGACCAGGCTCTTGTCTTCATGACAACAATTTCTATACTTCATGTTGAACATAAATATAAAGCCTACTGATAAAGGACACCGTCAACAGTATTGACGGCAAAATAGACTTATGTTTGACAGGTGCAATATTTGAAAATCGATAATTATTTATTTATTTTTTAAATTACATTTGTATCTGAATTTATGTCAACCTATAGACTTTCAAACATCAAAATGTCATGAATTAATATGTATTTGTGTACAAAATTACATATAAACATATTTTCCTATTATATTTTGCATGGAAACGCTTCCAACACGCGTGCGTGTCGCGTGAAAAATAGGCGTCGGTTCTATTTCTAGCAAGCACGCGTTTTCCGCGTGGCTCGAGTCTGCAAGCTCTAATCTATTAACATGGGAGCCGAATTAAAAACTGACACGCCACGCAGCTGAGACGCTTGCGCCACGCATCCAGTGTGTCGCCAGCCTCAGTTAAAATGAGTGAGGAATGTGGGGAGCGACAGAGCGCGTGTTCCAATGAACAACAACTCCCATGAGCCTACGCTCTTTCCCGACGTCATCAAAGTACGTCTCATGTTATTGTTTTGATTGAGTGACCCCTGGTGGCCAAAAATTCCATACTGCACGTTTAACTTAATATCCTAATGATTTTTGGCCTAAAAGACTAATCGATAATGTTGACCCATACAATGTATTGCTACAAATATACCCCAGTGACTTAAGACTGGTTTTGTGCTCCAGGGTCACATATTACTCAGTATTTCCTTGGGTTAGTACACTGTAAGTGCACTAAAGAATCAAGTGCAACCAGTTACAGTGCATTTTGTGTTTCGATAGTGCATTTTTTCATGTGATATCTCATAACGTGCACACAAGTCTGGTTCTACAGTTTTTGAGTTCTTACTTCTCGGTGATGCTGCTGCCGCCGGTGAGGTTTGCGCCCTCGATGGTGAAGCAGCAGCCTTGTAAGGTTTCTGGCAGCGGGTTCTGTAGGGTGAGCTCCGCCGCCAGCTTACGCTTCTCTTTGGGTTCTCCCAGAATCTGGAACGACACGCATACATCAGCATGCCTCTGACAGTGCGTACATGAGAGGGTTGTGATGTCCACTTGTGATCACTGTTACAGTGGTTAATTTGGTCGTACCCTGATTTTGATCTTGGGTTCGTCCAGCACTACGTCACGCATGGCCAGGACGGCTTCCTTTGTGCTGTGGTCGATCAGCAGAGCGCCCAGACGGATGAGATTGTCCTCCGTTAGATTATTACAGTATTTACTGTAGTTCAGCCTCAGAGGAACCTTCCTCTCTAAAACAAACACACAACACAGTGAAGATACACACTATACAATCTGCAGAACACAAGGCATCTACACAATTTATAGTATCATAAATAATATTAAATATCAGTTGAGTATCGATTATGTTCTGTCTTATTATTAAATATATTAAAAAGGTTAATTAATAATAATAATTAAATAAATGAGAATTAGGAATAATAGTATTATTAATACTACCAATTATTAATAAATAATATTAAATGCCTTGTGTGTGTTATATATAAGTTTGGCTCTAAAATAATAACAAGAAGAATAAATGTATTAGTTATTGCAAAAAATAATATTAATTAAAGCACGTAAACAATTTATATATGAAAACTTCAGATGCAAAAACCTCCAGTCCATCTGAGATTTCTTCTTGTAAATGTTTTACATTATATTAACATTTATGCATTTAGCCAACACGTTTATTTAAAGTGACTTACAGTGCATTTAAGCTATACATTTTTTAGTTTTCTGTATAAATATAAATATAAATATAAATATAAATATAAATATAAATATAAATATAAATAAATATAATATATAATATAATATATATTTTTTTATAAATTTATTTTTATAAAAATCTCAGATTTAACTAACATTATTATTAGTAATATATTATTACTACTGCTATTAATAAATCTAATTTGATTATTTTCCTTTTAAAATAACTTTTATTAAAAATCGGCATTGTCACTCTAGGCACAATGAATTTACTTTAGCAAAAAAAATACTCCATGCATGTGCAAAAATGTATGTGCATGCTTGGCCAATGCAATGCTAGCGTGCCGTCTTGTTTTACATACTCTGGTTGAAGCAACCAAAGCGCTGTACTTAAGGATGCCGAAATACTTTTTTCAAATATCTGTGCACAAAATGTAGTTCTGGCCGCTCACCTCCTCCAGGCGCCAGCTCCACATTGAGCAGGTCTTTAAAGCCGCACTCGCGACCGATCACGCCGTTATACGACACGGCACGAGATGCAAACACCAGACGACACTTCTTATTCTCCTCTGTGTTATTGCTCACTATTGCAAAGACGTCAAAGTCACAGCCCTTCCTGATGCCCGTTGACAGCTTGATGGTGATTTGCAGCCCAGGATTGCCTTTCTCCTGAACCAGCTTGTTCTGGTGGTTTGCTTTCTCGAAAACTTGCCTCTCCTCCGCAGAACCTGCAAGAGGTCATCGCGAAATCAACCTCGTCTTCAAGTGCGTGGATGTAGGAAGGAAGTGCACTTGTTTGAGTGTTCCTACCTTCGGGATATTTGTACAGGTGTGTGATGTCTTCTCTATCATCTCGGCCTACGCTCTTGGTGCTGATCTTCTGCCCTACTTTTTGGTCATTGACAATCTTCCTTATGCTCCCATCGTTATATTTCAGCATGTGCACTAAGTCTGCATTCACCTCCGCGAACACAAAGGGAGCGTCGTATTTAAAGGTGAGCTCGCCCTCTTTTATCGCCCGCACAGGAACCGGCCCGCAGCAGAACACGCCTGAGAGACAGAAACACACACCTCAGCCAAGAGAATATCTGTTCTTATAAAGATTTTAGATCTTGTAAGTTTTGGTAACCTGTACTGTACTTTCAATGGAGGGACAGAAACCTCTAAGGTTTTGTTCAAAAAAGATTCACCAATTTTTTGGGGTTGTCATGAGGATTATTAAAAGAGAAACACTTCTAAAAAATATTGTGACTTAGTATTTTTGTCTTGTTTTCCAGGAAAAATATCTAAACATTCTTAGATCAAGATACATTAACTTGAGAAGCAAAATTACAGCAATTAACTTTTTTTTTTTCCTTTTTTTTTTTTTGTTTTGAGTTTTTGCTTAGAACAAGATATCTGGAAAAACCCTGGCAATAGTGTAAGAGAGAAATTAGTGTATTGGCATTTTTTTTTCTTGTTTTAAGCATAAACTCACTTAATTTTGATAGTTTCAGAAAATTAGACTTAGCTTCTCAAGTGAGTTTCAAGTAATGATTTAAAATAAAAAAAAATTATATTTGTACAAAAATACTAATAAACAGTGAACTAAAACTGAAACTAAAACAAAAAAAAACATTTTTGTGACTAGAAATAAAATAAAAGGTAACAATGCATTATTTAACATTTTAATTAAAACAACTAGACCTAAACATAAAATAAAAATTTATAAAACTATATAGACATTTAAAAAAAACTACAAAAAAACAACAACAACACAACTTCTAAACGTTAAAATATAATCTGTAAATATAAATAAAACATTTATAAATTAAACATTATTTAAAATATTAATATTAATAAATGCATATGTATTATGCAATGATCCATATATATATATATATATATATATATACACTATTTCAGTGATACTATAATATCACTGGTAAGAAAATCTTTTTTTGCACTGCAGAATTTTCATTTTTAGGTGAACTATCCCTTTAAGCTTAGGATGTTTGATTTGCTGTAGCTATGACAGAAAGAAAAGAGGGCTCTGCACACCTTCACTTTTCTCCTGCGGCGTCGGGTCACTCGTCTGCCAGCCATCAAACCCCGGAGGGAGATCGGGTCGCGTCATCCAGCTCTCCACCCAGCAGTGGTAGTTCCTACAGCAGAGAAACTGTTGAATGTCCAGTATAATGACATCTCCATACTGTAAGTGTCCAAATATGTGCTTTTTTCCTTGTAGTTTTAATTATAATTATTGTATTCGGTTTTATAAAAGTTCTTCATACCATATCATATCTCTGGTGCTCCTGTCTATTTCTCCTTTCTCGTTGAGATAGCGCTCGATAACAAGGTTGCTGTTGGTGTCATGGGCAGAATAGTAGTTTGTTATCACCCTGCATGGGATTCCCAGAGCGCGAGACACTGAGGACAAACACAAGAAACTGCTTCATCTGTCTGCATTTAGACACGAAACAGAACCAACACTGTAAGACTGAAGACTAGAGTAATGATGCTGAACATTCAGCTCTGATGACAGAAATTAATTACATTTGTGACCCTGGAGCACAAAAGCAGTATTAAGTCTCTGGGGTATATTTGTAGCAATAGCCAAATAAACAATGTATGGGTCAAAATGATCGATTTTTCTTTTATGCCAAAAATCATTAGCATATTAAGTAAAGATCATGATCATATTTTGTAAAATTTCAACTGTAAATATATCAAAATCAAATTTTTGATTAGTAATTTGCATTGCTAAGAACTTCATTTGAACAACTTTAAAGGTGATTTTTCTCAATATTTAGTTATTTTGCACCCTCAGATTCCAGATTTTTTATATACCATATTTTTCGGACTATAAGTCGCACCTGAGTATAAGTCCCATCAGTCCAAAAATACGTCATGACGAGGAAAAAAAACATATATAAGTCGCATTTATTTAGAACCAAGAGAAAACATTACAGTCTACAGCCGCGAGAGGGCGCTCTATGTTTTCAGTGTAGACTACAGGAGCACTGAGCAGCATAGAGCGCCCTCTGGCGGCTGTAGATGGTAATGTTTTCTCTTGGTTCATTTCTCTCGGTTCATGTCAAATTAATTTTGATAAATAAGTCGCACCTGACTATAAGTTGCAGGACCAGCCAAACTATGAAAAAAAGTGGACTCATAGTCCGGAAAATACGGTAGTTTTATCTCTAACAAACAATACATCAATGGAAAGCTTATTTGTTCAGCTTTCAGATCCAGGGTCACATTTCACAAAAGAAAACAGTAACTTTGAATTGTAATAGTATTTCATAATATTACTGGTTTTTATCAATTAAATGTAGCCTTGCTGAACAGAAGAGACTTCTTTCTAAAAATTATAAATTTTAAAATAATATTTGTTATTTTCAGTTCTAGGATTAAATATTTTAGAGCTTGACATAAATAGAAAAAATCATGCTCATTACAGAAATTCTCATGACTTTAAAATTTTTTTAAGTGGTTTTAGCTTCTTTTAAAGCATGCTTTGTGTTTTTTGAATACCTGAGCATGCGACGGCTGCGAAGACCCAGCACTGTCCGTAGCGCACCGGCAGACAGGAAGTGCTGCTCCACGTCCTCAGGATCTGAACACTTCCTCTCCAGGACATGGGGCTCACGCCGCCGTCAAACGTGTCCTTCCAGCAGCCCTCCAGCACGCCGTAGTCCCGGTCATTGCTGTTGATCTGTTAATTAAGTTGTTGTTGTTAATTAAGCGGTTACTCATTTCTTTCAGAATTGACTATTTTTCATTTCTGTGTGTGTATTAGAGTACAGACCATAGCACTCAGCACTCTTGTGACATAAATGACGTTTCTGCGTCCAGAACAGTCCTTCCCAGGGTTCCTTCTGTGTTTAGGATTCATGTCCAGGATTCTCAAGCAAATGTCCAGTATGCCCTCCTCGAACTACAAACACGACAGAGATACAGTCGACATGCCAATAATGCACATTTACAATCACATTTGCACAAACATAATCCACATTTACAATCTGTAAAATCATTTTCAAAAAGTATTTTTCTTCCAAATGCATTTAGGAACGGAAGATCTGAGATCCAGCAAGCAATTCGATTAAATTAATAGCAACTTGGATGTTCAGTAATCTCACGTTTCTTCACTAAAGTTTCAGAAGAGAGCTTAATGATACAAAAACAGACTTCAAGCTTTCTTCAAGCTATTCATTTTGGGGGTGATTTGGTTCAGTGTGGTCATTGTTAACTAAGACTATACATACAATCAAAACAAAATGCATTTATGTTTATTGAAATTAAATAAATATCAACAGAAACAAAATAAAATATATAGAAAATAAAGACTGATTTGGATGTGTTCTCGTCAGGCTTTTTGTGGGATTCACACAGTGTGAAATGTTCCTCCCCAGCTTATTTACCTTCATTCGTGTCTCTGCTGTCTTACTCGTTTATGTTTTATAGGAGATGAGCTCAGCAGCGTATCGAGCACAGCTAGATCGTGAACATGTGTAATCGTGTTTGTTGGTACCTGTCCAAAATCCCAGGCCAAAGGGACTGGGTATTCAGCATCGCCCCTGAAGATGATCCCATCCTGAGCCAGAACATACTCGGCCAGTTTCTCCTCGCTGTCCATGTAGACCACATCTCCTGTAAATCAGACCGAGATCTTACTCATCTCTCTCTGTCATCAGGTCATATAAACAACAGGATATCCTAAGGTCTATAACCTTAAGGCATGTGCGAGAGGAACACCCAAACACATCTGTTCTCACTCACTTGGGCACCAGGGATTGAAGAGCAGTATGAAGTCGAACTGGATGTGCCCATCTAGAGTCAGGACGTACCGGCCGATGGGAGCGTCAGGAGCAGCGCACACAGAAAGACAAACGGTGTCTCCGGATGGACTGCTGACCGCTGCGCTCCAGCACGTCTCGTCGATCTCATTACTGAGACCAAACACGGCCCTGGTGCCATACTGCTCCTCCGGCTGAGGGCCTGTCAAACCATCAGAGCTAAATCAGCAAAAACGATCAAAACCAAACTGGGCTTCATTACGGAGCAAGAGCAGTCCATGCTCTTTACAGATGTTAGTTTATGGAAGATGTGTGTTTGGATAGTTTCAAATGCAATTTTATGGAAATTAACCAAAATATGATTTAATGTTGTGTATGGATCACATAGAAAGCGATCAGGAAAGATATACATATTTGAGATTTATATTTATCATAGAACCTAGGGGGAAAAAAGATAATAACCAGCAAATCCTCATATTAGAATGATTTCTGAAGGATCATGTGACACTAAAGACTGGAGGAATGATTACGAACATTTTGCTTTGCATCACAGGAATATATTACACGCTACTATATGTTTACATAGAATACCCTTATTTTAAATTGTAAACGTTTATTTTTGATCAAATAAATGCAGCCTAAATGAAATGTTTTTCATACATATTAATTTAGTCAGCATTGCATGTAATCTTCATGAATGCTGCAGCCCCGGAATGCACTGACAACAAGTTTAGTGAATAAAAATAAATAAATAAATAAATCAACTTCTGAAATTCAGTTGCTGGTTGAAAAATAAAATAAAATAAAAATGCTGCTTTGTTGCAGGACAGATCTTCAGATTGTTTCATCTGAGCTCATGTAATTAGGCCCCTCAGGGTGTCACAAAGTTCACATTGTTCTGGATTTAAAGACAAAGATACGATCAGCAGTTTGAATGAGAATATTTTTCCATATTCCCCCTCTCCTTCAATCCTAAACAGCGGTCAGGAATGTGTCAGCAGCTGCGTCTCTGGAAATCTGAGCTCTCACTGACCCCGGGTTTAAAGGCCACCAGACAAATACACATGCTGCAATTCCATGTGCTCAGACTTGGACGTTTTCCAGAAAAGCACTCCTGTGAACTCGCTCCAGAGCACTCGAGTGTGACATCAGTACTGTTCAAATCAACAAAACTTCTGATTCATGGGTGAGTTTTAGATTTTTGTTTTCCCTAACCATGACACTTGTTTCTGAAGTGACATGATGAGTAGTCCTTCCCAATACAAAATCACCCATTATAAATAAAAAGCACAGTCCACCCAAAAAAACAAGTACAATTCTGTCATCATTTGCTCACCCTCGTGTCATTCCAAATCTTTCTTCTGCCATATTCTTCTATATGTTTGAAGAACAATGGATGTCACTGACTTCCATTTCTTTTTCTTGTCTATTCAATGGAGGACAACGAGAACCAAAACTAATACATACAGTATATCTTCTTCTGTGTTCAGCAGAAAACAGACACTCGTACAGTTTTGGAACACCATGAAGTGAGTAAACATATTTTTACATTTTTTGCTGATCCACTTAAACATCAACAATCTTTTAATTGATGAAGTTTTTATGTGCATTTTTTTTTTTTTTATGCTCAATTTAATGTTTGCATCTAACTTTTTTTTATGCAACATCCAAAAATGTGAATAGAAAAAAGTGCATCAGTTTCTATTTCAATGAGATAAATTGCTTGTCACTGACGTTCATGGTTTGGATGTCTGACTGTCTGCAAAACTTGTGCTTATTCTTAAAGTTAAACTTAGTATTTCGTAGAGATCTTATTTCTAGCTGTCTATTATTCTCTTTCTAAAGTTGTGTGGTGCTTGGCTCATGCCACTAAGAAAGACAAAGATGTTCACGTCTTAAACGTTCACCAAAACCAATAGTTTTGTACTGTACATGACTCTTTGATAACTTCTGAGGAGTTAACATGTGTGACATCTCTTCACAGATTCCGTTATACACGCCAGATGGTCTTGTTTTCTTGACATTAGGGTTATCTGAGTCTGAGCAGTCTTTCCTGTCTGAACGCCAGCGTTTACACACTGCTGCCTCCCTTTGTGTTCACTAATGTCTTCATGTTATCTCTTGCTCCAGCTCCAAAACATGACAGAATCTGTAACACAGAAAGCCCAACAAGGGCCCTGACATTCCCTCAAATTTCATGTTAAACTTAAACTTGTTAAACTTCATCCTCAACTGAGCGTGTTGAGTATTAGGTTTCATTCCTTTATATTTCGGATATATAAGAAATATATTTTATAATTTTCCTACCGTAAACATATCAAAACAGATTTTTTTTTATTTTATTAATATCCATTGCTAAGAACTTCATTCGTAAAATTTTAAAGACAATTTTCTCAATATTTGGAGTTTTTTGCACCCTCAGATTCCAGATTTTCAAATAATTGTATCTCGGCCAAATATTGTCCGATCCTAACAAACCATACATCAATGGAAAGCCCATGAGATGTATATATTTCAGTTTCAAAATGAACCCCTATGACTGGTTTAGTGGTCCCAGGTCATTTCATTTAATCCCTGGTAAGAAAAAAAAAGAAGCTTTATTTCTAAAACAATTTCCTTGGTTATGTGAGCATTCATGGAACATTGTTTTTTTATTATTTTGCACACATTATGGGACTGTTCCATTTGAATGTTCTCTAAACAATCTGAAACAAATAGTAAAAAAAAAAAACACACACACACACATTACCAAGTGAACGCCCAACTAAAACATTCCAGGATAGAACATTTCATCATAACTTTGAATGAAGGTTCTATTAATGTTACTGGAAGAACATCTGTTCATAATTTTGAAAGAAACTTCTTTGAACATTAGTAAATATTTCCAAAATGTTCCCTGTTAGTGTCATGACACACACACACACACACACACACACACTGGGAGCACAGGTACGAGCGAGAAGAAGAGGAATAAAGTAATCAAAAAGGGTGTTAATAAAGGCACGCTGGGGATAACACAGAACACGGGAGACATCAGGCTAACAAAATTACATTTAACAGTAGACAGAAAACAAGAGGCAGAACATACTTTAAAAACACAGAACAAATGGGACACACCTGGGAACAAACCGAGCTAAATGGGGAACACCTGGACTAAATGAACATATGGACAGGAACAGGAAGGACCAAATAAGGGCAAGGAAGGCACAAAACACGGACCAGAGTCTGACAGTTAGCTGAGGTATTAAAATATAAGGTTCAAATCTGTGTGGATTACCTGTCTCTGCAGTGATGTGCAGCTGGCTGTATCCAGGCTGGTACGAGCCGGAGTTCAGATACAGGTTGATGGTGAAGGCCTGTCCTCTCCGTACGATCAGCCGGTCAGTGCCGTTCAGCTCCGTGTGGTGATCCGTGTTATTGAACTGACACGCCAGATCCCAGGTGCCGATGTCCAGAGCTGAGTGAGCATGGGATAAATTATCTTTACTGCTCTGCCTGCATAAACATCACTGCAACATTAACAAAAACCGTGACTTTGGTACTAATTATTCTAATAGCTTTTCAGAGGGAGGGGTGGGGGTCTGATTGGTCAAACTGCTGTTTGGATCTTTCCACTTGTCTTACAAACTGTGTGCGGTGATGATTTTAGAGTGATTCTTTCTGCAAGTTACTTTGGTGTTCCAGTAGGTGGCGACAAGTGACTGTCTTAATAAGAGAGTCATTGAATTATTCATTTAACCAGTTCATTCATGAACACTGATTCATTCAGGTTATGACTTTAGAAATGAGTTTAATGTTTAATGTAATTTTGTTAGTATGCTAATGTTTCGGGGTTTTTTTAGTTTTGTTTTTTCAACTGTTTATTTGCAAATTTAAAACCCACCCCAACCAAATGTTTAGGTTTTGTGACTATATAATGACACACATCACCATTCAATCAATAAATTAAAGGAAGACTCGTCCTACATACATATAGCACTGCAATTATGCATGGCACTTCAGTTCAAGGTTCTTCTAAAATTTGGACAAAGTGTGACCTCCTGTTGACCATCATTTATGAGCATGCCTGTCATAGTATAAGAGCATTCCCCATGTGCTCTGTTTACTTTCAGGATATTTCCTTGAGGCGAGGTTTGAGTGCATTCACGCTTACTGCTTTAAGTGGACATCGCCCTGAAAGAAAGGAATTTCACTTGTATTCCCTGCTGTGTTTTAAATAAAAGTCACAATAAGTGTTTGGTTACAGTGGGTTTATAAGTACACAATAAAAAACCAACAACAAATAGCCATGATTCAGCAAACCTGGAAAGCTAAGAAACCTGCGATCTTAAAGGATTTATAAGTCCACAATACACCGATCAAGGAGCCCACTACTGTATAACTATGATATAAAGTGTGTTTCAGGTCAGGTGATCTTGAGACGCTTGAATGATTCTAGGAGAGTCTGGAAAGGAGATACAATGTAAAGAATGCATTGCACATGTGAAGCGTGTGTGTCACGATTATTAGATGGAGTGCCCATGAACTTCAGTAGAGGGCACTCCACTCAGGACCATTCCACCCATCAACCACCAGATGTCACTTGGACACTAGCACCTCTCATACTGTTGCACCACACCCGAACTACATTACCCATGAGTCACTGCATCACAATCACCCTGCCACACCTGCACCTCATTCATCAGCCAATTTCCTTGCAACACCTGCACCACATTTACACACACACATAAAGCAGCACACTCACTCTCACTCACTGCGAAGTCTTGTTTAGCCTGTCTAGCATTTCCGAGCGTTTCTCCCTGTGTTTTGTCATTCCTGTGTTTGATCTTTGGACTGATTACTCCGACTCTGATTCTCTGCTGCCTGCCCCGATCTCTGCTTGTTTCTGGTTTCGACTCTGGTTATCCCTAACACACCAGACGCCATTCCTGATTTCTGCCTGTTTGACCATTCTTTAATAAAGCGCTGCATTTGGATCCGAACGTCTCTGGCTCAGCATTACAGTGTGGTTTATGTTTAACAGATGCCTTCTTCAAACACACTTCACTGAGACATGTCTGTCACTTATTGACCACTGACACTAAATCTAAATCATCTCAACATATAGAGTTTCTCTTATTTAACCCTTTCCATATGTTTTCTCAGTTGTTTTAAATGGTATTGTACTTTATTCCTAATAAAATAAATATATATTTATGAAATTATTAACACTGTAAAAAATAAAAAAATAAATAATATTTTATTATTATGTGAGACTCACATAAAAAATTCAGAGGGTCCCATTGTCTTCCCTTCTCTAAATTTCAATAATCTCTTGATAATACCCCCAAAATGTGGGTCTTGATTAAATAAACTTAACAATTTAGATTTCTAAATTTTGCTAAAGATTTCACAGGCTGTCATTAAATAGTGTTTTATTTATGTCCTGAATTGTTTTGGGGGGCTAAATGTTGTAATGAGATAGAATATCTTGGTGAGAATTCTGAAATGACATCATTTCATACAATATTGTGACGGTCTTTGTCAAACATCTGGGCTATGTGATATTAATGGAGAGTTCGGGGAGTCTGTGTTTATCCATTTATCGTGAACATCAGAAAGGTAGACAGATGGATGGACTTTTTAAATTACTAGAGACTCATGGGAATGCAGATTGAGTTTTTCTCTCTGTAGTGTGTCGTAAACTAACAACCCTGTGGTCAGAAAATTTGTTTCAGACCAGAAAGAAAGAGAGAAAGTGTGTGTGTGTGTGTGTGTGTGTGTGTGTGTGTGTGTTTAATGAGGAATGTGCCCAGTGGGGGTTTCTCTGTTTTCTATCAGTAAACCCGCTGTCGTAATCTTTACCAGCTTTAGTCCTGGTCTTAAGAGAAGCCAAGTGTGTGTGTGTGTGTGTGTGTGTGTGTGTGTGTGTGTGTGTGTGTGTGTGTGTGTGTGTGTGTGTGTGTGTGTGTGTGCGTGTGTGTGTGTGTGTGTGTATGTGTGTGTGTGACTGACTGATGTTGTTGATGTGAATGTGTATGTAGAGCAGACGGTCTGCCAGGATAAATCAGCTCAGGTATTCTGTAGCCATACAGTGCCACAAACAATCTGCTCACACATTTTTACTGAGTGAAGCGACTGCATTAATAAAACATTAACAAACAAGAGAAAGCTGCTTTTATAAGGAGGTGAGAGAAAATAAGGATTCTTTGATTCTCCTCCCTCATGAAATTCTTTGCTGTAATTTTCCATTTATGGTCCAGTCACTATTTTTGGCATACTATTTTAATCATTATGACCCTTAGCAAATATTTACATGGTAAACAGCTCTCTGTAGCTCTATAGACATAATGTTTGCATGCCATGAACTCATTCACTCTTCAAAGAACATTCACATGCAGCCGTGGAAAGTACAGTACATAATGAGTTTATGACACACTACATAAACCTGACACACACCGGGCACACATTACATGCCATATAATAACACCGTACTGTATAACTGACCAACAATCCAACAGAGAGTGTCTCAGATTCATTTGAGGTGGAGATGAAGAACTGCAGTCAATAAAACTGCTGAATTTAACATTTGTGCCTAATAGGCTGTAAATAATTACAGTATTTGATGTAAACAAATTAAAAGCGAGTGCATTTCATCTTAAATGATGTGTTTGACCCATCATGGACAAAACCAATGCACACACAATAAATGAATGAAATGAGATGAAAGTTAAGCATAATAAATGCATTTAAATCCATCAATAATCTAGGTGTAAACAGTGTAAAAGTCTGGTAACCTAAAATATGTATCAAAACACAAATGGAAACCTGTCTTTTTTCAAATGTATTATTTAATATGACGGATTTATTATGCATTACCTTCGATTAGACATTCAAAAGTTATTTAAAAGTCAGAACAAATAGAGAGAGAGAGAAACTACTACACCATTAAACTTATAGCGTGATGCAAAACAGATGCAAGTGGATGAATATTAAAACAATCATAAGTCATGGCATCTTCAAGTTGAAAACAATGGCAAATACAGAGTGAAATGCACATACCCATGTTACTGCTGTGGTGTGTGTCCAGTCAGTGACAGCCAAAGTGTGCGCGATCTCTCACACTCACGCGCGCCTTTATTATCCGGAGCAGCGCGTCAGAGCGTCACGCCCACGAGCGCGTGAAGAGCTCACGGACATACAGTACATATTACTCACTCCACCTTTGCCTGTGCTTGATAGTATAATATTGTTTTATTACACTGAATATGACCTCACGTTTTTTATCATGTTATTTTGTATATTTAATCACAAAACCACAATGCCGTGAACTTTATTTATGCTAATTTGAGTGGATGTGTTTTGGTCTCTGGGTGCTGCTACAAAAAAAAAAAAAAAAAAAAAAAGTGACCAGAGGGTGTGTCTTCTGTTATTCCTGTCTGTAATCGGAATGTTTTCTAGAGAATGATATTCATTGGTAATTATTGTTATAGGCCTTTATATCATATGTCCTCACTTTCCATCGTGTCATTTGTTGTTTTTAGCTAGTTAAAATCCCTTTAACTAAAAAAAATCCAGTCCTGCAATGAAATAATTCAGCAGGAAGTTACATCATTCTAGTAAATCAAACACCACCACAAACATCAGTAAATATTAAGAATTATGAAATCTTGTGATAAATCCACTGTCTAGACAGACAGACAGGAAACTACTGAAGGTCAGTCCTAAAACATTTGTGTTGAGGTTTTTACAGGATGTTTTGCAATGGAGTCATTCTGTTTTGCAATGTGTAGCCCCAACTTTACTAGCATTCATTTTCCACAAATGACATACATTTTTATCTACACTCTAAAAATGGTGCTAAATTTACATTTACATTTACATTTACATTTAATCATTTAGCAGACGCTTTTATCCAAAGCGACTTACAAATGAGAACAACAGAAGCAGTCAGGTCAACAAGAGAACAACAACAGTATACAAGTGCCATGACAAGTCTCAGTTAGTCTAGTATAGAACGCATAGGTAGGTTTTTTTTTTTTTTTTTTTTTTTTTTTTTTTTTTTTTTTTATAATTAAAAGACAAGAAAAGGAAAAGTGCTAGTGTTAGTTGGTTAAGTGCAGGCGAAAAAGATGAGTCTTTAGCTGTTTCTTGAAAATGAGTAAAGACTCAGCTGTACGAATTGAGATTGGGAGGTCATTCCACCAGCTGGGGACAGTCCAGGAAAAGGTCCTTGAGAGTGATTTTGAACTTCTTTGGGATGGTACCACAAGGCGTCGATCACTTGCAGAGCGCAAACTTCTGGAGGGCACATAAGATTTAACCAATGAGTTTAGGTAAGTTGGTGCCGTGCCAGTGGTCGTCTTGTAGGCTAGCATCAGTACCTTGAATTTGATGCGAGCAGCTACTGGTAGCCAGTGTAACCTGATGAGGAGCGGAGTAACGTGAGCTTTCTTTGGCTCATTGAAGACAACCCTCGCTGCTGCATTCTGAATCAATTGCAGAGGCTTGACAGTACATGCAGGAAGGCCCGCCAGGAGAGCATTACAATAGTCCAGTCTGGAGAGAACAAGAGCTTGGACAAGAAGTTGGGTTGCTTGCTCTGACAGGAAGGGTCTAATCTTCCTAATGTTGTATAAGGCAAACCTGCAGGACCGGGTAGTTGTAGCAATGTGGTCTGTGAAGCTTAACTGATGATCCATCACAACTCCTAGGTTTCTAGCTGTCCTCGAAGGAGTAATGGTTGATGAGCCCAGCTGTATAGAGAAGTTGTGATGAAGCAATGGGTTAGCTGGAATCACCAGGAGTTCTGTCTTCGTAAGGTTAAGCTGAAGGTGATGGTCATTCATCCAGCTAGAGATGTCACTCAGACAGGCTGAAATGCGAGCAGCTACCGTCGGGTCATCTGGTTGGAATGAGAGGTAGAGTTGGGTGTCATCAGCGTAGCAGTGATAAGAAAAGCCATGCTTCTGAATGACAGATCCTAATGATGTCATGTAGATGGAGAAGAGAAGTGGTCCAAGTACTGAGCCTTGAGGAACCCCAGTAGCAAGGTGGTGTGACTTTGAAACATCACCCCTCCAAGACACACTGAAGGATCTGTCAGAGAGGTAGGACTTAACCCACAGGAGTGCTGTTCCAGAGATGCCCATCTTTCTGAGGGTGGACAGGAGAATCTGGTGATTAACAGTGTCAAAAGCAGCAGAAAGGTCCAGTAAGATGAGTACCGAGGATTTTGAAGCTGCTCTTGCTAGTCGCAGGGCTTCAGTAACCGAGAGCAGAGCAGTCTCAGTTGAGTGGCCACTTTTGAAGCCAGATTGGTTGCTGTCCAGGAGGTTGTTCTGTACAAGGAATATAGAAAACTGGTTGAACACAGCTCGCTCAAGTGTCTTTGCAATAAATGGAAGAAGGGATACCGGTCTGTAGTTTTCAAGAAGCGCTGGATTTAGTGATGGTTTCTTGAGCAGTGGGCTTACCCGAGCCTGCTTGAATGCTGAGGGAAATGTTCCAGAGTGAAGAGAGGAGTTGATAACGTGAGTAAGCAAAGGTATGACTGAAGAAGAGATCGCTTGAAGGAGGTGAGTGGGGATCGGATCAAGTGGACAAGTAGTAGGATGATTGGACAGGAGAAGTTCGGAGACGTCCATCTCTGAGAGTGGGGAGAAGGAGGAGAAAGAGTGTGCATCGGTCATTGTGAAGTTGTCCTCAGTCTGCGGTGTGGAGAATTGGCCGCTGATGGATCTCGTCTTATTTGTGAAGAAAACTGCAAAGTCGTCCGCTGTAAGAGTCGATGGAGGAGGTGGTGGCGGTGGATCAAGAAGAGAAGAGAAAGTCTTGAAGAGTGTCCGAGCGTCACAACAGCTGTTAATTTTGTTGTGGTAGTAGGATGTTTTAGCCGTGAAGACATTTGCAGAGAAGGAAGAGAGGAGAGACTGATACACACTGAGGTCTGTAGAGTTTCTTGATTTCTGCCATTTCCTCTCTGCAGCCCTGAGTTTAGAGCGATGTTCACGGAGAACCTCAGACAGCCAGGGGGCAGATGGGGCAGTGCGTGCTGGTCTAGACAACAGTGGGCAAAAGTTGTCCAAGCAAGATGTTAAAGTGGAGCAAAGAGTGTCCGTAGCGCTGTTCGTGTCCAGAGCAGAGAACTGAGAGAGTGCAGGAAGTGAGGATGAAACCACAGAAGATAGGCGAGATGGAGAGAGTGAGCGTAGGTTCCGTCGAAAGGTGACCTGCGTTGGAGTGTGAGGCACTTCAGGAGTAAGTGCTAGGTTAGCAGTAATGAGGAAGTGGTCTGAGGTGTGCAGTGGAGCAACTGAAGAGTTGTCCACAGAGCAACAGCGCGTGTAGATGAGGTCCAGTTGGTTGCCTGATTTGTGAGTCACTGTAGTAGACACTAGCTTGAGATCAAATGAGGCGAGCAGAGTTTTGAAGTCAGCAGCCTGGGGTTTATCTAGGTGGATGTTGAAGTCACCAAGCAGTACCAGAGGAGTACCATCTTCAGGAAAGTTTGATAGCAGCACATCCAACTCCTCCAAGAAGTTTCCCAATTGACCTGGGGGACGATAAATGACCACAAACTGGATTTTAACAGGGTGGGTTACAGTAATGGCATGTGATTCAAATGAACCAGTACCTGTAGGTGATGGCTGAAGATCAAATTTCCATTCTTTTGATATAAGGAGACCTGTTCCTCCACCCCTCCCAGTGGTACGAGGAGTGTGGGAACAAGTGAAATTAGTGGAGAGGGCTGCAGGGGTGGCAGTATCTTCAGGTTTGATCCAAGTCTCTGTCAGTGCCAGGAGGTTGAGACCGGAATGAGTAGCAAGAGAAGAAATGAAGTCTGCTTTGTTAACTGCAGACTGGCAGTTCCAGAGACCAACTGGAATAGAGAGCGTAGTAGTAGAGGTCAGAGGGACAGGCCGTAGGTTTGTCAGACAGGCCTTCCTGCGACGTCCATAGCGTGCTCTCCGAGTGTTAGTAGTGATAGTAGAGATCTGAAAGCACATAGTGACTACAGGTGTAAGATATTTGAGAACAAGGTATACAAAAAGTAACGAAAGAGGAGAAAAGCAATACTCAAGTGCCCTGTCGGTGTCCTTGCTCGGTGGAGTCGTGCAGGTAGAGTCGATCGTCTTTACACTCGTCCGTCTTCACACGAGGAGGGATCACACGAGGGCTGCCGCGACCGCTGCCGCGGTGAAACTTAGCGCTTTTGTATTAGCCTGATTACCTGTGATTGAAGTCAGCTGGCCACGCCTCACTATTTAGCAGATCGAAACCAGGCAGTCCCGCGATAGGCAAACGCAAAACCAAGCGCCACTGTCAGCACGTATTAACCAGGGTAAGACACACACAATTTAAACCAACAAAACTTTCCTAGCAATGACGATCCCACACTAGTCTGATGAGAAAACAAGGCAAAACACTCACAAGCTGCTGTCCTTCTCTGTAGCTCGACTGTTTCTTCTGACAAGTGCTTTCTAAACAGCTAATTAAGTACTTTCACTGGCTTTGGCCACGCCTCACTATTTAGCAGATCGAAACCAGGCAGTCCCGCGATAGGCAAACGCAAAACCAAGCGCCACTGTCAGCACGTAAATAGCAATAAAGGTGGTTCATTTGCTCATACTCAAAGGGAAAAACACTTTAAGTGCTATGGCACCTATATCCTTTTCAAATGGTGCCATGTAGAACCATAAGAGGAAGCTCATTCTCCTCCTTAGATTTTTAATATGTTCTTCCACTCTCATATCTCATATGTCAAAAAGTCTTGTGTGGGGGCCCTGGAATATTTCCTTATATATTTCCTTTTGGCCTTGGGGGCAAAAGGTTGAGAATCACGTTATCTTCAGGAAATACACTGTATTTTAAAGTAATTTTTAAATCCTTTCCTCAACTAAACTAAGAGACTAAGAAAGAGTTAGAGAACATTTATAGAACTATACAGGGGCTTAATGTGTGTGTGTAAATATAAATAACATTTCCACATTCATTCAAAGTTTACAAAATAAGTTAGATTATTTTTATAAATCAATTCATTTAAAATAATTCCAATGAGAATAAAATAATTTCTTGCAGACCAGCGACTTCATGACTTTTTTTTATCAAAGCAATTTTATTAAACTATTACACCACTGTTTGTGTTTTAATCATCTGCGCAATAAGGCTAACAGAAACAGAAATAAAAAATGATAAAAAATTTTAAGTTTTTAACATTTAAAAGTTAGTCCACACACACTCACACAGAAATAAATAAATAAAATAAACTTTATTTTAGAGTTTCACAGGATTGATAGGTATAAAAGGTAAAAAGGTGAAAAGAATGGGCCTGACAACATAAAAGCATGACGCTATTACAGTATAACCATACACGATGGGCTATACTTCAGTTGACTTTCCTATGACGCTCGTCCCTTGAACCTGTAAAGATCAAAGAGAGTAAATGAAAATATAAATATACAGAAGATTCCATATCTCAACACACCTGAAAATGAACTATATAAATAGCTTAAACCAGTTAGCTTAAAAATAAATAGCTTAAATGTCTCGAAAATGGTAATGCACAATGTAGAAATTTCCTAAGTACTATGAAAACAGTTAAATCTGCATGCCGTACTGTAGTGCACGAATGGTCCGTGGGTTGGCCTGCTGGGTTAGTGGGTTTCAAGCTGCATTCGTGGTTGTGGGCACACGCTTTTTTCACACCAACGACAGGTGCCTCAGATTGGGCGTGGTCACAGTCTCCACCAATCACAGACGAGCAGCTGTGACCAGAACTGCTGAAGCAGCTAACACTTTCTCCTGAGGACACCGAACTCTCCACTGAAACACAACACATCCTATTAGCAACATACAGCATATTGCATATATTGTGTGTGTGTATATATATATATATATATATATATATATATATATATACCTCAATATATGCACCTGGGTGTTGAACTGCAGTGCATATAGATAGGCTAAATAACAAGATAGTTTTAAAAAAGCTAATTATCAGAACTAATTATTTGATTTAGAAAAATCATGACCAGATGAAACATTGCATGTGTTATTTTGTGTCCCAAATAGGATGTCATTGTTAAGAAGGACGTACCCAGTGTACTCTGGTTTCCGCTCTCCTGGTCTAAATCATCTTCCTCCAGGATCCCTGATGTCCCATGGACGTACCGGACAACATCTCCTCCACTCACATGACCCACAGGAGATGTGGAGCCCCACCCAGAGGAGGAGGAGGATTGGCTTCCAGAGGATGACGTACAGCTGGCCGAGCCAAGAGAATTCAACCGGAGGACAGGAATCCCACCTACGATATCATATAGAGTTAAATAAGATCAATCTCTCAGGCTACCCAATGTTTAACCGTGACAGGGGCTTCACCTCGTCCTGTGGGAGAGCAGTTGATGGCTCGGTCATTGATGGCCATCTCACTGGGCTGGATATCCATGAAGGGTTTATGACCGATTCCCAT
Source organism: Carassius carassius (assembly GCF_963082965.1). Lineage (NCBI taxonomy): Eukaryota > Metazoa > Chordata > Actinopteri > Cypriniformes > Cyprinidae > Carassius > Carassius carassius. The sequence continues at coordinate 32,114,240 of NC_081771.1, forward strand.
GAACACCCTCTCCTGCATACGGATCTCTGCGAGGAGACCAGCAAACAAACAAGCTTGGGCTATTAATAACATCTGTGACCCTGGACCACAAAACCAGCGATAAGAGTCCGTTTTTTGAAACTGAGATTTATGCATCATGAAAGCTGAATGAATAAGTTAGTAAAAATAGAAAAACTATTTAAAAATCTGGAATCTGAGGGTGCAAAAAAAAAAAAAAAAAAATCAGAAAATCGCCTTTAAAGTTGTCCAAATGAAGTTCTTAGCAATGCATATTACTAATCATTTACGGTAGGAAAGCGAATGGACACGAGCAATGCTGGATGCTCACATCTACAACAGTGCAACCAATTCTAATGAAAATCACAGCTGTTAAACATCTATGGGATGCAACGAATGGGAGGACTATTATCGGGAAATGTGATGAAAGTGAGAGTGATGAATAAATGCATGCAGCTGCATATGGGAGGTGAGTATCACGGTTGGTAAACCGTGATCTCTGGGTTTTGCACTTTGTGGATGAAGTCTGTGTGTTACGCATCAGCACTGATTAGTTTGTGGGCGTCTCCGTTCATTGTCATCAGCGACAGCTGTCACTCATTACTCATCCCTATATATTGGCTTGTCTAGCGTCTTGTGTTCGTGAGAGCGTTGTTTCATGTTTGTAACCTATGCCTTGCTTTCTTGTGTGTTTCTGTGTTGGATGTTCGTCTTTCCCCGGAACCCCGTCCACTCTACGCAACCCACCACCAAGCAACACCACTTACCTTCGGCTCGCTTCCCCGCAGTTCCTGTGTCACCCTCTCCTGCTGCCAACTCACCTCTGCCTTCCGGATTCATCATTCCTCACCACCATCTTGGACTGTGCATTCCTCCCAGCGTTATTTGTGTCTCAGTTTTGAATTGTCTCATTGTTTTAAATAAATCTCATTAATCTCGCACTTGCTTCCTGCCACTCCTTCACCCAGTCGTTACAGAACGCTCTCACGCAAACATGGAAGCAGTGAGCACCACTTCACTGTCTGAATTCATTCACCACAGCGTCAACCGCATGGATCAGCAGCAGGAGAGCATCGTGAACACTGGACGCGCGATCCAAGCGCTGGTGACACAGGGTGTCCGAGCTCACCCAGCGGATTCATCAACTCACCTCTCCCACTGCGCCCACCGCACCGCCTGCGCCGCTCGTCCCCCGGGAGACCTCCCAGGACCACTTCCGGCCAGAGCCGCGACTTCCGGCGCCTGAGAGTTACTCCAGTGAGCCAAACTTTTGCAAAACTTTCCTTAACAAATGTTCCATGCATTTTGCATTGCAGCCCCACACCTTCGCGACAGAGGAGTCCAAGGTTGCAGGGAGACCGCTCACCAGCTCTCGGACATCAAACAAGGAGAATCATCGGTGACGGACAATTCCATTCAGTTCCGCACCCTGGCGGCCGCGTGCCAGTCGAAGGAGGCGGCGCAGTGGGATCGATTCCTGCATGGGCTGGCCGACCGTGTTCAGAAGGAGATCTACCTCCTCGAGCTGCCCCCAACGTTCAACGGCCTAATCGACCTGGCACTCCGGGTGGATGCTCGGATTAACCGCCTGGGTAGACAAGTCAGTCCTACACGCCATTATGTCTCTCCGGAAAGGGGCCGCTCCAGTCGAGAGAACAGGGTCGGTCCCGTCGACGATCACGAAACCATGCAGGTGGGTAGAGCTCGGCTTTCCCGGAGGGAGAGAGAGTGGCAGAGGTCCCATGGACTATGCTTATATTGCGGTGGCTCGGAGCATTCCATCCATTCCTGCCCGGTAAAAAGAGCCAGCCCGGTAGTAAGTTTGAGGCTACTATCTAGTGGGATCTCCGCCGGGAAGTCCTCAACCACATCATCGACTCTCCTTCCGGTGAAACTGCGGTGGGAGAACCACACTCACGACTGTCACGCCCTTCTGGACTCTGGGGCCGAAGGTAATTTCATTGACTCTCTCCTTGCACGTCACTTGAACCTTCCAGTCCTTCCTGTGTCTCATCCCATCCATGTCACCGCAATCAATGGCCAGGAACTGCCACACGTCACCCACTACACTGAACCCATAACTCTGCTCACCTCAGGCAACCACAGTGAAACCATATCCTTTTACCTCATGGACTCCCCTGTAGCTCCCATTGTTTTAGGTCACCCCTGGTTGATCAAACATAATCCACGAGTGGATTTGGGTTCCAACACAGTCACCTTGTGGAGTGAAAGTTGTCATGATTCTTGTCTGGTTTCTGCTTGTCCTGTTGTACCTGTTTCTGTCTTTCAGAAAGAGACCATGGTGTCATCAAATGTGCCCGCAGAGTACTTGGACCTGAAGGAGGTGTTCAGTAAGTCCCGTGCTGCTTCTCTTCCTCCGCATCGTCCCTACGACTGTGCCATAGATTTAGTGCCAGGTAAGTCTCCGCCTAAAGGCAAGCTTTACTCTCTTTCTATTCCGAAGAGGGAGGCCATGGAGAAATAAATTTCTGATTCCTTGGCATTTTTATCGACATTTCATTCGTAATTTCAGCCAACTAGTCTCACCTCTGACGGCCTTGACCTCCCCCAGTACTCCGTTTAGATGGTCGGATGCAGCCGAAACTGCATTTACCAACCTCAAGAGCCGCTTCGTTTCGGCTCCCATCCTTGTAGCTCCTGATCCCACATGGCAGTTCGTGGTGGAGGTCGGTGCATCAGAGGTGGGGGTAGGAGCAGTTCTTTCCCAACGTGCTGCCTCGGATGATAAGATGCATCCCTGCGCGTTTTTCTCACATCGTTTATCTCCTGCTGAATGCAATTATGACATTGGTGGCGTCAGGAGTGGCGTCACTGGTTGGAAGGGTCAGGGGTACCTTTCATTGTTTGGACCGATCACAAGAATTTAGAGTACATTAGAACTGCCAAAAGACTCAATTCCAGGCAGGCTCGGTGGGGACTTTTTTTCGGTCGTTTTGATTTTACTCTATCGTACCGCCCGGGTTCCAAAAATGTCAAACCCGATTTGTCACGTCTATTTGATCCCTCCGCCTGCCCGGTGACTCCCGAGTGTATTTTACCTGAGAAAATAGTCGTCTCAGCACTCGTATGGGAGGTCGAATCGAAGGTCAAGACGGCCTTGGAAGGGGTAACGCCTCCGCCCGGTTGCCCACCAAATCATTTATTTGTGCCGGAAGAGTTACGCTCCGAAGCTATTCAATGGGGTCACTGCTCTAACGTTGCTTGTCATCCAGGGATAAGCCGAATCAAGGGGTTAGTTAAACAACGATTCTGGTGCCCACTTATGGCTCGTGACGTCCAAGATTATGTTTTGGCTTGCTCAGTTTGCGCCAGTGGTAAGTTGTCTAACCGGCCTCCTGATGGGCTTCTTCAACCGCTGTCTGTCCCTTCGAGACCCTGGTCACATATCGTACTTGAATTTGTTACTGTCCTCCCACCCTCTAATGGCATGACGGTCGTTTTGACCGTAGTGGACCGGTTCTCGAAGGTGGCACATTTCATTCCCTTGCCCAAATTACCTACAGCCAAGGAGACAGCGGTCACTGTCCTAGATCACGTCTTTCGGTTACATGGTCTCCCGGTAGACGTGGTTTCTGACAGGGGATCACAATTCATATCAAATTTTGGAAGGAATTTTGTAAATTGCTAGGAGCGACAGTTAGTCTGTCTTCGGGTTATCATCCCCAGAGTAACGGGCAGTCTGAGTGAGCCAACCAAGATTTAGAGAGAACGTTGCGATGTTTGGTCTCCATGAATCCTTCTTCCTGGAGCCAACAACTCTCTATGCTGGAGTACGCTCACAATTCGTTACCATTGTCAGCCACGGGCCTCTCTCCATTTCAGTGCAGCGTAGGTTACCAGCCACCAGCTTTTCCTAGTCTGGAATCTGAAATCGCGGTCCCCTCCGCTCACGCATTTGTCCAGAGGTGCCACCACACCTGGACCAGAGCCCGCGAGACTCTGCTCCGGATGAGGGAGCGCACTAAGGCCAAGACCGATCGCCACCGGTCAAAGCCTCCCGTTTACGTCGTGGGTCAAAAAGTGTGGCTTTGTACTAACAATATTCCTCTCCATTCCGTTTCTAACTAATTAGCTCCCAAACTCATTGGCCCATCAAACTACCTCCAGCGTACAGGAGAATACATCCCGCCTTCCATGTGTCCAAAATTAATCCACGGTTGGTAAACCGTGATATCTGGGTTTTGCACTTTGTGGGTGAAGTCTGTTTGTTACGCATCAGCACTGATTAGTTTGTGGGCGTCTCCGTTAATTGTCATCAGCAACAGCTGTCACTCATCACTCATCCCTATATATTGGCTTGTCTAGCGTCTTGTGTTCGTGAGAGTGTTGTTTCATGTTTGTAACCAATGCCTTGCTTTCTTGTGTGTTTCTGCATTGGATGTTCGTCTCTCCCCGGAACCCCGTCCACTCTACGCAACCCACCACCAAGCAACACCACTTACCTTCGGCTCGCTTCCCTGCAGTTCCTGTGTCACCCTCTCCTGCTGCCAACTCACCTCCGCCTTCCGGATTCGTCATTCCTCACCACCATCTTGGACTGTGCATTCCTCCCAGTGTTATTTGTGTCTCAGTTTTATATTGTCTCATTGTCTTCATTAAATCTCATTAATCTCGCACTTGCTTTCTGCCACTCCTTCACCCAGTCGTTACAGTGAGCTGCTGCCATTCATCTTTCACTCCTTATCACATTCCTCAACACACAAGATAACGTTTCATCAGTTCCTTAGTCTTCATTAACTTTTCACATTCACATTTCTGATTCTCAGTGAGGTGATGAGGTTTCAAGGTTTTCATTTTATAATCAAACAAAGAACTAAAGATAAAGAGTGGATTGCAGCAATAGCCCTATTCGGACGGGACTAGTTTCCTAAACTACGTTTGAGTTCCGATTCTTACCACCTGACGTCTGCGATTTTCATGGACCAATTCGGACGGGGCTAACATCTCCGTGTTTATTAAAGAGGTGGGAGGGTCTGATTTGTGCATCTTGGCGTTTCAGAGATCACGTGCTCTGTATGCATGCATTGCATTCATTCAGAATGATTGCCATTAGTATTATTACACAATAAATACTAAATGGCTAGTATAGCAAAACCATGTTAATGTGTGGTTTCTTTAGTTTAACTTTTTTTCCTTTTTTTTTAATTAAATGTAATTAAAACATTATGTAACTGAGTGCATAAATGAACGTGAGTAATCTCACCTGATGCTGATATTACAATAGCCGGTATTAACATTTTACTTGATCTTGCTCTTGATTTTATTATTTTTATTATTTTTTTATTATTATTTCTTTGCCGGTAAGCAAATATATCAAACATGCGCGCTGTAAGAGCATCTACGGTAATTCACGTTGGCCAAAACACACAAGGAAACGAGTTGTGAAATAAAATATCACTGGCAATCACAGACATTCGCATTCGGACGGGATTAGTTTTCTCAGAGGATCACTGAGTTTGCTGAAAAACAGTAGGTAATTTGCTCTGGAATTATCACAGAGGTTGTGTGAGAAAAACACAGATGTGGCAGATTCGGACGGGATGAATGACTGCATTAAATCATGGCTTTACAGTAAACCTACAGTAGATTAACTTCAAACCTTTTTTACGATTTACATCTCAGTTAGGGATTTCATTTGAAGTTGCACCTGAAGTGGATTGAATTCCCAAAAAGCCAGCAATTGTTCATTGGATTGCCAGAGAATAAGAGATCAAATCTAATCACAGGTTATTTTTTAAATATCTAATTTGCTTTCAAAATGTGTTTTTTTTTTACATATTTTGAAATATATTGGCAACCAAACAGTGGCTTCCATAATATAGTAATAATATGGAGGTCAATGGAGACCAGAAACTGTTTGGTTGCCAACATTCTTCAAAATATATTTTTTTGTGTTCAACAAACAAAACAACACTTATTATCACTATTATTTAAGAGTTTTCCCTCAATAAACTCCAAATTACTGCTTACTGATACTAAGGTAGTTGTTAAAAATAATATAATAATAATAAAAATAGTTGTTGTTAAGTAGTTGTTAAATAACCTGTGGGGTGGTGTTGGCGCAGTGGATAAGACGCATGCCTTTGGTGTGAGAGACCCAGGTTCAAATCCACAGTGCGACACCAATGTGTCCCTGAGCAAGACACTTAACCTCTAGTTGCTCCAGAGGCGTGCGACCTCTGACATATATATAGCAATTGTAAGTCGCTTTGGATAAAAGTGTCAGATAAATGCAAATGCACTATGTACTTAATAGTTGTAGGTATAGGGTAGAGGTAAGGGATCTAGATTATGGTTATGCAGAATAAAGCATTAATATGTGATTTATAATTACTAGTATGCATGCTAATAAGCAACTAGTTAATAGTAGATAGTGTTTCCATATTTTAAAGTGTTCCCAGAGTTTGGAACAACTTGAGGGAGAGTAAATTATGACAGATTTTCATTTTTGGGTGAACTATCTCTTTAAGCAATACAATAACCTGAATCGAAAAATAAAACCAAGATCAAGAAACTAGATTAGCTCTAAATGCTCATAATAAATAATCATGATTCATGCTTATCGAGACCAAAGCAAACTGAATACCTCTGTTGAGGACGGCTTGTTCCCACAGGATCCTCTCCAGGTCTCTGGTCCAGTTCTCCTTCACCTCTCGACTCGATGCCTGAAGGATGTACGTGTCCTGAGACTTCCTCCTTCGAAACCAGATCTCAAAACACAGCCCACTCTCACCAGAGTTATGGGTCATACCGATGTCTGCTGTCTGCGAGAGCACAGAAAGCTAAAGTGAAAGACGTCTCTATTTTGAGCTGTCCACTGATGCGTCATGTACAGGTTTACCTTGAAGGATTGTTTGTAGATGTACGTGTCATTCCCGACGTCTGTTCTGCGTGTCTTACTGAAGAGTATGAGATCTTGGAAGAGAAAGATGTGACGGTAGCATTTCTTCTTCCTGAAGGTCAACAGGAACTCATCCTGACGAATCAGCTGGCCCTGTTCCTTCAGATTCACCTGCACACACATCAACACAATAACATGAATGCATTTGGCAGATGCTTTCATATTAATCAACTGCTTTTGCATTCAGATTGTTTTTTAAAAACAATTAAAACATCAAAAAAGTTGACTTGCATTCACCTTCAAAACCTTTTATATCTATACTACTGGTCAAAAGATTGGAATAATTACTTTTTTTGTTTTTTAAGTTTATAAAGGAAAAGGCAGCATTTATTTGATCAAAAATATAATAAAAACAGTAATATTGTGAAATATTATAACAGTTTAAAATGTGAATAAATACTAACATGTAATTTATAACTGTGATGTAAATCTGTATTTTCAGCATCATTCCTCCAGTCTTCAGTGTCACACGATCTTCAGAAATCACTCTAATATACTGATTTACTGCTCAAGAAACATTTCTGATTATTATCAGTGTTGAAAACAGGTGTGCTGTCGAATATTTTTTTATATTAATTTAATAATTTGATATTAATTACTGACACATTAAATTGATCAAAAGTGACAGTAAAGACATTTATAATGAAGATTTTTTATTTCAAATAAATCCTGTTCTTTTAAACTTTCTATTCATCAAAGAATCCTGAAAAATGAAACGTATCTCAGTTTCTACAAAAATATTGTGCAGCACAACTGTTTTCAACATTGATAATAATCAGAAATGTTTCTTGAGCAGCAAATCATCATATTAGAATGATTTCTGAAGATGTATGTGTGACACTGAAGACTGGAGTAATGAATACATTTTAACATAAAAAAACAGTTGTTTTAAATTGTAATGATATTTTACAACAATACTGCTTTTACTATATATACACAACTGTCTCAGCACACAGGTGGAGGGAGTGTACCAGTTAGTTCACTGTTCTTATAAAAGCTTGCTGTATGAAAATAAATGCATGAAATATGATGGTATTTATCTTTTTCAATTATAGACACTGTGTGAAGTGGGCAAAACTCACCTACATCTCATGCCCAACCATCCTGCTCTATAAAAATATCTCTATTTCAGTCTGCATTCAGTTTGCAGACAAATATGTTTTGCCTTATTATGCAAAACAACACATATCGTAGATTTATAAGTAAGCAGATAAACAGTACAAACTTAACATTTTCTGAAGAAATAATGCAGATGATTGCCTGTGCAAGTTGATGGGTGCTGCGATGGTATTTCTAAGGATTTTTTTAGTGGATTTTAGTTTTAGTGCTAGGTTTTTTTTTCCTGGCCAAAAGAACTGGTCCTTAAGTCTGTGTAACTTTCCGTTCTCTAGATATGACTCAGGTTCATTCAACGTAAGCATTTTACACACTGAAGTTTAATGCATCCTCTCAAATCTCTGACCCTCAGTAAGTGCAATAATGACGCTTGCCATGACATGCTTTTCTAAATGACAGGGTTTAAGAAGAAATATGCCTAGTTCTGTAAAAAAAAAACAATAATAAAATAAAAAAGGAACTGAGGTATTCTGAGATGTTGTAATCTCATCTCTCTGGCACTCCAGTTTAATTTTAATATTATGAATATACTATTATACTATTTATTAATATTGTAAAATTTTTATAGATTTCAATAGATTTCATTAAAATTTTTGTTTGTTTTAGTAATTTTATCCTTTTTACTATTATTTTTAATAATCTCCATTCAACTATCATTTACAAAGCTCAATTTATTTTATTAATAAATTAGTTAATTAATATTTTAAAACTAGCAAATTAAAAATGAGTAAATTAAATGTAAAAAGTAATTTTAGCACTGGCTGCGAAGGCAGCGTTTCTAGTATTTAATGTAAGCTTAATTATTGTTTTATCCAATATTAATATTTTAATTTATTTCATTTTTACTATTTAGACAATTACGTAGTTCATAGTTTATATTACTAGAATTACCAAAAGCAATAGTTTGGATATATGTACTAAAAATACTCATTTAGATTATATAACTAGAATTATTACTATAACTCATTTAGAGGAAAAGCATCAGAAGTATCACGCTCAGGAATGTAAAGAATAAAAGTCCCATGAATAATAGTCCAAAGGGGTACTATTTTATGTGCCATCTTGTTGGTTTCTTAAATGCATGAATAAAAAATAAAAAATAAAAAACATTAATTCGTTAAAATGATTTTTGTTTTAATTTAGCATTTTACAATGAGCAATTTTAGAACTTCTAAATTTGTATTGCTTAGTTGCCAAAGAAACATTTCTTTTTAAAAAAATGTTTAAGATCTAATATTCATTTTTGACTTTATTTCAGCTCTACTTTAAAGCACCCAAACCTGTAATAGTTTGATTTAGCGCTGACTCACGTCACAGTCCTGAATGTCGTCCATGGCGAGCAGGTCGTTTCCGTGTCGCAACTGGAGCTGGATGATGTTCAGCGCGGTCTGTATCTCGAGCCGCTCGTGTCCTGCGTGTGCTCCGGTCTCACACTCACACAGCATGTCCTGCAGCAGCAGACCGTATTTACTGATGCGCTGCACGGGCTTCAGCAGATACGAGGACAGATCCATCTTATCACCCAGCAGCTGCTGCTTCTGCTGCAATTCACATCATATAACTACAATTAATAAACAAGCACAGCATCAGATGTAAAACACTCTAAACTGAGAATGTTAAAGATTAAACTCATCAATAATTGTCTAAACAGGACAATTTATGTCTCATCTTGTTTGTTTATTAATAACATGAGGTCAACAAGAATTTTTTAGAAATCAATGCCGTTATGACTTTTTTGCAAGGTCAACACTGAATATTTGTCTTATGTGTGTCCCCCACGGTTTATGACAGAGCTGATTTATTCTGACAGGTATTTAGATGTAAATCATCACGCCACTCATTTCAAGAAGAATCAAACTTCTGCCGAATGAAAGCTTTATCCCAAGGCCACAGATTTCCAAGAGAATGACCTCAACGTTTCCCAATGTTTGCACTACTTTACTTTTTGTCTGATATATCGCATTACCAGATAAACTATTTCATAATCTTATTTTCTGATCTTTTCTGAGGAAACTTTCCCTGTTATTTCACAAGCTTCAACAGAAATGAGATGGATAGACATCATTTACTGTATGTGTGTAATACTTTACATAGAAAAGTACACATGCTTTTGTTGAGCATCAAATAATATCGAATTCATAGATTGATTTCGCTGTATATGTAATAAATGAGATGATATGAATGGGATTTCATACATTTGTCATTAAAAATGGCTTTTTCTGGCTAAGTTTCTCTATGATTTATTATTAAATGAAAGTTGCAACAGAATTTTTGTCACTTTTTATGTGTTTTTGTACTTTTTATTGATTTAAAAATATTTCTGTTTGGCTTTAATTTATAAAGCTAAATTAATTTTAGCTTTAGTAATTTTAGTACTGATAGGTATAATTAATATTTGTTTAAGTTTATCAAATTTTTATTTGTATATGTTGTAAATATTATTTGTATGTTGTTTTTATATATCTAAAGTGTGCCACATAAATCTGTTTATACATGGGTCAGAGATGTTAAGGTGCCCACATCAAAAGAAATTTATAAATGTGATTTTATGTCATATAAAGCACATTAAATGCAAGTAAAGTGTCTACTTTTAAGGTGCAAACACGTTTTTGGAGAATAAAATGTCAACATTTGATTGAATATTTATGTAAAAATTCAAACATGCTTACTCTGACTTGTACATATATATATTGAAATATATAAAAGAATAATGGAGCCTATTACATTTTATTGTGTTTTAAAGAGTAAAAAATCTCTGAGGATAGTGACAAATTTAATACTCAAGTACAATTACAGCTAATTAGTATTTGGTATGAAATACTTAGTCTGTTGTAAATATGCCTGACAAGATTGCTACACTGAATTATATTTTAGTGGGTGTCTTTTGTAAATCAAGGAAAAATTTATGATATTTATATTTTGCTCGGAAAAACAAAAACAAACTGCAATTACATTAAGGAGAATTTTTTTTACAATTAACAACAATTTAAAACAGTATTACACTTATTGTTTTATATTGTCTTAAACCCTTTTTTGTCTTGGACCCACATTAAAATTCTACTGAATACTGATGAAATTACCTTAAAATATGACATTTGGATGAAAATCTCACCTTAAAGAACTCTCTCCCGCGATCGATGAGCAGTCTTTCAGAGCGAGGCTTGTTCTTGCTGTATAATGCGTACAGACCAAAGTTTTCTTTCTGAATTTAAGAGACACAATGTTAGAATCATGGTGCAAACAAGTGGGCTATTTTATTTTTTATTTGCATTTGTTTCTTTATGTGAAGGTATTTAAAGTGCATCTTACTATATATATATATTCTCTTCATATCTTTACATTTATATGTTTCATTGTTTGTTTGTAAGCAATATTCATTATTCCAAATACTGGATGCAGTTTTTTTTAAGTATTACAAATATAAAAAAACATCTATCATTAAGTGTAAATACATAGCAATTTAAATCTTTTTTTTCTCTAATACACATTATATTAGATACTGTTGTTTTTTATTTATAGCAGCATAAGTATAAAAAGCACACTACAATCTCATATAAGTACCTTGCAATTTAAATATATACAATAATAAATATATATTTGTTGCATAATAGTTATGAAAATTTTATTTTTGGCATTAATTTAGCAAAAATGTTCTTAGAAGTCATGGAAATAATGCAATGCAAATAGTAATGTTCCTAAAATTATGATATTCTAAAAATTAATTTTCTTTATGCAAAATATAATCATGTTATTCATGTCTTATTGTGGGGTGAAATGTGACCTGCTTTTGCTTTTGAGCTGCATGGCTCTTTCATTATAAGTGTATTTATTTTCTAAGTGCTGTAACGCTGCATTAATGGGTTCCTATAAAATAAAAAGTTCTTTGTGGTGCTTTAAGAGCTTCTCTGGTATCAGGCTGTAAAACTCTTCTGAGTGTGTCCTGCTCGGAGCGCTCACGTGTTTCAGGAAGCAGCGACCGACGGAGAAGGGCTCCTTCAGACACAGCTCCAGCTCCTGAAGGAAGTGATGCTGGTGAAAGTCTCGCAGCTTCTCCAGGTTCCCAAAGATGCTTCCTCTCTGTCCGCGCAGGTCCTGAGGCACGTCGGGACGCTCCAGCTCCGGCATGTAGTTCTCCACCACGTACCCCAGCGCTCTCACATACTCTCTCTCCGTCTGGAGCAGCTCCTCCATGATGCGCTGGAGCTTACTGTCAGGAGAGCAACAGAAACATTGCTGCCTTCTGACAGGATCCATGTGCTCTTCTGCAACACTGACATTATAAACAATTTCTAAAATCTACTATTTCAATTATATGAAAATATTTTACAGGCAGGCACACATGTTACTTTCCTGCCCTGAAATATGACTTAACATGAAGGAATCATCACAATTACCCACACAATTACCTTATGTCTAATAAACTAAAATATGGTTTCTAGTGAAAAACAGAACTTATGTAATAAAGCGTGTACATGTTTTGATGCAATGATGTATGTCATTATGGTAATGGTACATCACATATATAGTTTTGTGATGGAGATAATATTATAATAAAACTATTTTAATAATTTTTGTTTTATTGTAATATTTAAACTGAATTGATAATTGAACTATATTTTGGATAATATCATATTAAAATTGTATTCAATATATTTTTATCGTAATATTACAATTATAATGGAACAATACAATTATTTCATTTTATTAAATATCATGGGTTAATGATTATTTTATTTTGAATTTGGAATGGAATTATGCCACTGGATAATAGAATATGAAAGCTATTGTTTTATTGTAACATTAAAACAATTTTATTGTAACAAATTTTAAACTTAATTAAATAATCATGTAGTAATGATTATTTCATTTAAACAGAAATATTGGATATTTAAAATGTTTTATTAAATAATATTTTATTATAACAAATTATAATAAAACATATATATATATATATATATATATATATATATATATATTAATACTTTTTTGCTATTATTGCTAGATTTTGAAATTAAAACTACATTTTGTATACAAATTAAATTAAGATGAAAATATATAAAAAAAATTGGGATAATGTTTAATTAAAAATATTTAATTAAATATTGCTTTATCATAATATTAAAACTATTTTATTTTAACACATTTTAAACTAAGTTAAATAATCCTGTGGTATTGATTATCTTATTTTCAATTTACAAGAACACAAATGTTGGATATTTTTAAAACAATTTTATTAAATAATATAATAATAATAAATCGTTTTATTTTAAGAAAATTAATACTACATAAAATATTTGTTTTGCTAGTATTGGTATATTTTGAAATGGAAACGACATTTTGGATAAAAATGAAAGGATTTTCCTTTCATTTGGAATGTGATGTGTGCAAACAGATGTGTGTAGCTCGGTATCTTCACGATTCTTCATCAATCTCATTAAAAGCATGTCACAATGCCTGTGCTTTGACTCACAGTACAGAGCTGCTGTGATCCAGCATGAGGTCAGGCCTGAAGACTGGAAGATCTGGTGAAATCAAGCTCTGCTCGTCAGATTTCTTCTCACTGAAGTCGCTTTGGCTCAGTCCAGAAGCGCTAGAACAGATGCTGTCCTGCTGAGACAGTTTAGAGCTCTGTCCATCCCATGATGCTCTGCTTGAGTCACTCTCTTGACCGGAAGCTGCACATATCTGGTCTTTGTGCTTGACTGCAGTCTTACGAACAGAAACATGATAGTTGATGATTGGCAGACAAGAGCCTTCGCTTCGAGAGCGGACCAGGGCTGTATAATGTGGCGAGTGGTTGACCTCGGTGACCCGGCCTGACTTTCTCAGATCACTGTCGCTGTGAGAGTATATGCGAAGGCGCTTCTTTAATTGCATCGTCGGTTCCTTGTGTGATGTGGAAACTTTGCTTCTGCTTTGGTGGAAATGTTGGCGTCCTCCTTCCTCTTTCGGTTTGAATGACTGGTGAAGATACAGTTCTTTGTGCGTGCTTTGGGTCATTATTGGGTCAGAGTTTGAAGACGGTGATGTTTCTCTCGTCACAGGCTCACAGTGAAGGTGGAAATGCGTCACTGTCTCTTTAACAAGACTATTTTGAGTCTCTGTACGACTGCCAGTAGGGTTTATTTGGGGGTCGCCTTCATTTTCTCCAAGGCTTGTTGTGATTGCACTCAGGGTTGGTCCTTTCAAGTGCGCCGCGCTGTCCTTTTGTGGCGATCCCAGAGGCGTTTGATTTCTATATGCCTGCAGTATCTCGGTGAGCCGCTGTCTGATGTCTCGGCATTGAGCCCAGACTGCATTCCACATCCATATCCCATCCGGGTGCCTCTCCAGCAGCGCTGAGCTCTTGTCCTGAAAGTGCTGGGGCGAGAAGTCTTTGAAACGCTCCTCAAAAGCCTTCAGTGTGCTCAAGCAGACACACTCGGGAGAGTTTGTGCTCTGGCTGTGTTCTAGATACTCCATGCACTCTTTGACAAGAGATGAGGCCTGGAAAACAGTGAAGATGAAAGCCATTTCAGGCTATTAAATAGTGTTTGTGTGTTGTACAGTACATCGAAAATAATATTATTTGATTAGTTTCTAATGATTTGTAATGTTTTGCTCGTTACAGCTGCATTTATTTGATTAAAAATACGATAAAATCAGTAAAATTGTGATAAATTATAACAATTTAAAGTAAAAATTTTCTATTTGAATATTTTATACAATTAAATTTATTCCTGTGATCAAAGCTGAATTTTCAGTAGCCATTAATTCCGCTTTGCATCACAGGCATTAGTTATTTTAAAATAGAAAGAATATGTAACAAATTTATTGTTAGTATTCCAAACAATAGTTTATATTCATTTATTTGTAATGGAATTTAAATTCAATAATTATGTGGTAATGATTATTTGATTTAAACTATATTTAAAATATATAATAAATAAGACATTCTTGGATAAAATGTCTTGTAAAAAACCCAACAAAGTAAAACGGCTTGCAAATGTTTCATGTTGACTTGATCAGGGCAGTTAATTGTCTGTTTGTTGACGAACCTCTTCACAGAAACGATAGAGATCGACAGAAGTCTCCAGCTCAGATTTACGCTCCTCAGCTTTCAAGAGAAACCCGGTCATGTTGGTTTTGAAAGTGGTGACGTTACAAGCAAAAGCCTCATCTTCAGGATAGACCGTTCCTTTGGTTTTCCTCTCCACTTCTTTTATCAACAACATCGCTTTTTCTTTTTTCTCCTATAGAAAAAAAATGACATGCACACATTATGCAATACCTCAAAGACGTCCGAAATGTCATGAATCTTCATTACTCATCATTATTTAAGACTGCACATTCTTGTACCATTTTCATCATGTCTGGTATATGATTACTTTTTAATTAAATAAAACTCAGCAGTTCACATAAATCTATAATCCAAATTCTAACTAGTCTGATAAGATTCAGGCATTCATATTTTGGCCCATTCATCTAGAGGAAATGTCTCAGTGATTTGTTACCTTCGCTTGTATAAGAACAGACTGAACGTCTTCTAGTCTCTGCTCTATCTTCAGCAGAGTTTTCTCGGTGTCATCTTTGTCTTTCTGCCATGACTGCTCCTCTGCATCACACCATTTTTGGATCTGTGAACAACATAAACAACAATTAATAATACACAAGCATTAAAAGAGCTGAATTTATGGTATATTTATGTTCCCAGAAGAATCCCAATCTAGTGCTGACTCCACCAGAACTCTTTATAAAGACAGCTGTGCTTCAATGATGATAAACACAGAAATCCGTTTTCACTCATCCCTTAGTTTACATAAAATGATAACACTTTAGAGTAAAGCTCCATCTGTTAACAGTGGACAGTTCACGGTTCAATAATGCAGCGATTCCTCCAGTGAAATTTCAAAATCCACATTTTCTTAGAAGTGTTGTGGCTTGTAAATTGTGCTTGAACTGTGCTTATTTCTCTCCTGATTCAGACCAGATGACCTTTCCAAAGATTAAGGCAATATCCAAGCAATTATTATGAATTATAGACTAGTTTTTTAGACAGAAGCAATGGTTTGGAGTTCAAATGGATTTGTCTCACAGCACACAGCTTTATGCTTCTCAAGACATTAACTGATGGACTGGGGTGAATAAATTCCATTACATTATTGGGATGTTTTTATCAGTTGTTAGACTCTCATTTTGACGGCACCCATTCACTGCAGAGCATCCATTGCTGAGCAAGTGATATAACTTGTCCAATTCTGATGTAGAAACAAACCCATCTAAATCTTAAATGGCCTGAGGGGGTGCACTTTTTTTTCTTTCTTTTTTGGGTCAAATATTTCTTTAATGTATGAACTAATGTTAACAAATGAGACCCTATTATAAAGTATTACACATTAATGACAAATTCATGATTACTGAATGTGATTATGCATTTTGAGAGTATTTTTAAAAGCACAAATTCGTTATTTTTGGATCTAGTTAATGCACAGTATCTAGTTAAGCATAGTAGATCATGCCACAGTTTTCATATTTCCTATCTTTGCACAGTCAAGGTTGGATATACAACATCATTTTCAGTTCTACTGATATATGTTTATGGCCTTTTTTCATTATATGTGCCTTACGACTCTGTTTTGTAACTTAGAGCCACTGTGTGGTAATTGGTGCTACACATGCGGTCGCACCACAACACTTCTTCATAATCTCCTTACATGTCTATCTACCAGCCTGAATCTTTAGTGTTAGTCAAAGCCGCTCTTTTCAGACTTTTCTCAAAACATCCTCCTCCAACAGCTGAGAAATGCTGATCACTTTATTTAGCACAGTGATGTCATGTTTCACTATGAAGGTTGAGACTGTCTGCCCTTCAAACGCTGGATGATTATTCCCTGAGGCACAATGTTTATCTTGTGTTATTTTCAGCTCTGAAGCACTTTCTGTGGGCTGTCATGATGGGATGTAATGCATACTGTGCTGAGCGAGTCTTCTGCTTCTCTCAGCAGAAGAACATGTTCGAGATGTTGCAGTGACTGGTTGGATTTCATCACTAGCGTGTGAACGGCCTCTTCCACCTGGTTATACAGACACGTCACAGACTCCAGAGAGTCCCTGCAGGAGACAGAAAAGACACAGAGAAGTGTTGTGTGCCCTCTACATACTGGCCATACTTTTCCAGTTTGTGTTTCTCTTTATAAATGTGTTCTCCAGTGGAGCTCACTGCATGTCTAAAGGCTCTTGCTGTTGGAAAACAGCTGTCCAAACATCATGGGCACAGCTGAGCTCTAATCATGATCAAATGTAACTAAACCCAGCCTGCTGAGAGAAATACCTGAAGTCTTCAGACTGAGCAAATCGAGACTCTTCCTTCCTGATCCTGGCCAGAATAGACCCGCCTTCTCTCTGGAGGGCGACCAATCGTGTGTCTTCAAGCACCATCTTCATGGAGCTCCTCTGCTGCTGGATGCAGGACTGGACATCCTGAACAAGTGACAATTGATTTAGTTAGTTTGGGAGCAGAATTCCTCAGCAGGTCAAATTAAATAATTTATTTTTTATTTATTTGCACTTGTTTAAAATTAAGTTTTCAATGTGTGCAATTTCTGAATAAATAAATAAAATAAATTATAATAAATTTAGTGAAAATGTGAGAAATCAGCCTGCATTTATGTTCATTTTATGTTATGTAATCCAGTAATCGTTTATTGAACATCTCTGGTTGCTTCACATTACAAAAACAACGACAATGTGCCTTTCAATAGGGATGAAATATAACTGTACTATAACAATTTTTGTTTACTGATATTGGTATTGATATTTATTAATATTTCATTTATTGATATTTCATTTTGCATGTTAATTTCACCTATTTTTCACATTTACAGTAACCACTCAAAGGTAATTTATAAAAAAACACTAATAACTTAAAAATGAATGTTCCTTTTTACATTTGATTCTTATATTCATTTGTAGAGATCAAAATGAGTGATTGCCATGTTTGATTTAGACAAAATTGCATGGAATTTCTCAGTTTTCTGACATAATATGCAAATAATTACTGGCATATTGTATCGGTTCAAATTTCAATATCAGTGCATCTCTATTTTCAGAAATTATCATGCAGAGTCTAAAGTTACTTTTGCAGTGTCCGTTTTTTTAACATCAAGTCTCCTGATTGCTGTCTGCAGTAATGAAGATGCTGCTTGTAGGTCGAGTTGAAAGAGAGAAAGTTTCTGAAAGACACATATGCAAAACACACATTAGATAATCATTCACATGCTGTGAAAGAAAGGCGTCTGTGGATTTTTTAACTATTTGCTCAACAAAACATAAAAAATATAAAGAGCAATTTGCATGATCGAAATGTTGTGATCCACTTGACTAGAGCTGTTTATGCAAGCTGACTTGCGTCCGTTTACAAGTGTTTTAACAATTGCTGACCGAACGGATTACACAATAACAGAAACAAATAAAAATGTTTAGTGAGTAAGAGGTATGACAACATCACTGACTGCAAATGTGCTGTTATTTGTTGCATCATTTATATTGAGGGACTTATTAAAGAGAGAGAGAGAGAGGACAGGAAACTATGAATGATGCAAGTTGGACTCAAAGCATCAGTGCATGCGCATTAACCACAGCACTGATGCAAAAAAGTGATTTTAATCATTGAAATGTCCCGCTACACTTCCACTGGAGCACCTCGAAGTTGCAAGAATTGCAAATACTGGTGAAAAAACTGATGGCCAAAATTCTAAATTTTATATTTTATAAAAATTTTACATGAAGACTGCCAATATTCACTGAAAAGGTAAAGACATCAGTCAGACGGCAGCATTACTGGGTGTTTTTGTGATTGCTCTTGACCTAACCTGGTAAAATTGTAGCCAGTGTTCATGACTGTAAGGGAAGGATCCACCAAGGTCAGAGGTCATCTGCTGTCCATCCACTGTCTTATGGAGAGCTTTTAGTGACATCACAACATCTATCTAAAAGAAAAGATCATGTACTTTAACATACTGCACTCAAGCATGAGTAAAACATTTTTCATTTTTGAGAAAAGTTTCCTCTTGCTCACCAAGGCTGTATTAATTTGAACAAAAACACAGAAATATTGTGAAATAATATTACAGTTTAAAATATTAGAATTCTATTTCAGAATATACTTTAAAATCGAATGTATTCTCTGCTGTATTTTCAGCACCATTACTGCAGTCGTCAATGTCACATGAATCTTCTGAAATCATTCTAATAGAACAGAAACATTTCTGATTATTATTAGTGTTGAAAACATACAAACAATTTGACATTTGATACATTTTATGTTTTAGGATTCTTTAATGAATAGAAAGAACAAAAGAACAGCATTTATTTGCAACAGAAACTGTTTGTAACATGTTAAATGTTTTTATGGTCAATTTTGATCAATTTAATGCATCCTTGCTGAATTGAAAAATAAAAATAAAATTGCTTTAAAATAAAAAAAATTATGCCAAAGGAGTTTAACATCTGTGTAATAGTAACAGGTACTGTGTATCAGCCTACAAACCCCAGATCAACACCCAGAGCTGAAGGCATGTATATATGAACTCAGAGAGAGCAGACATTCTAGGTCTTAATTAAAGGTTGCTGGTTTCCATGAAGGCGTAATTGCAGGGCACAATGAGGGTGTTTAGGGGTGTTTATTACCTGTAGACCAGGATGTTTTTCCAGTCGAGGATTTGTTTCTTTATCAACAAGCATCAAGATAGTGTGCACTGCATGAAGGGCCTGCTCCTGTACAACACACACATTCATCAGACACACAGGCTGGTGTGAGAAACATGCAGAAAGAGTAACTGCAGTTGCACTCTTGACTGCCTCCTACTGGACAACTTCATTTCTAGATTGTGTGCATAAAGGATGTGTACAGATGTTGATGCTGGATGTTGGTGGTGATGATTGTTTTCTAGTCAGATGCTCACCTGAACCATGAGCAGGGATTTGTAGAACACAGAGGGCAGAGGGCACTTCCTGCTGTCAATCACTACAGTCAGCCCCAGCTCTCTGACCTCCATCCTGTAAAAACATGCATCTTCTTTTACATCAGTAAGTAAAGCCATATTTGGTATAGCATATTAAATTTGTGCAGCTTCCAGGAGAATTTAAAAAAAAAAACAATCAGTATTGTCAAAATCCAACTGCCATCAAACCAGAAATTCTAATTATTGACATAAAGTAAATTTAAAGTGTGCAGCACTTTTGTTTCTCATAGAAATAAACTGGCATCACCATTTAAATCTATTCTTAAATTATGTGGATTTATAAGTGCTTGTAAATAAGATGGCAATTCTAGTTATAATGTCTTGTTGTAATTATAAAACTCAGTGACAGCGAAGAAACATAAATAACTATACACGATGCAGATTTATAAAATATTAGGAATAATCATCTCGAACAGCCTTTTGGGGTGGATATGAAATATTGATTTGTGTTTAAATTATCTATGTATTATTATTATTATTATTATTAATAAGAAAAATCTCAATCACAATGTACTGTAAAAAATAATTGTCTTGCACTTGTTGCGTTTGTGTCAAACGAGAGCGCGAGAGAAAGTAGTCCCGGTTTCCTTTACCTGGATGAGCGGACTAATATACAACGTTGTTATGGACGTCCGCGAAACCACTTAAACATTACATGATATATATATATATATATATATATATATATATATATATATATATATATATATATATATATATATATATAGCCGATGATATATATTTCTTAATTCAAATTCTATTCCGATTTTTAATTAAGAAATACATTTTAGGCACAAACATGCCTGATAGGCTAATGAGGCCGTTTCACATCGCTTTGTATTTGGATTACTGCCCTCTTGTGGTAAGTGAGCAGATTGCTCTCGGTTTGGTACAGTACCTGGGAATGGAGTGCAGATAGAGCAAAAGTCTGCAGAACTCATGAGGAGAAAGTTGAGTGGACGGCCAGCCTTTTCTGCCCCCGTAGACCTCAACCACAGCCCGGCCAGCTCTGTCACGACTTCCTGGTATTGGTAAGAGAACATACAGTATTAAGCTTAAATAACACGATTTTACAGAATGACCATATTTTCTGTGTTCGAGTGTGCAATAGCTTTGTCATTTTAGCGACAAACATGACACATTTAGGAGCAAAAGCAAATCAATCACAATTGTCTGAAGTTGTTTATCTTCCATATTTGGATTGCACTTGGCTGCATGCTAACCGCTACATTATAGAGGCTGGTGAGTGGAATGTGCAACATGTGCATGTGCAAAGTTAGAAGCAAGTAGTCATTTAGAAGGTAATTTTGGCTAAAGTAATTTGGATATATGTTCACACCCCCGGAAGCAAGTTGTATGTTACTGTATATTACAAGTCATAAAATATTTTCCTTGTGTGAGAGCTGACTTACAGTAAATTCAGTTATTAGTCACTGATGATTCTCCTTGTATTGAATTAACCAATGGTTCTACTAATTTTGGTTTTCTTGTATCTGTTTTTCAAACAAATGTACTGTATCATGTGTCATCAGAATTATTTTTGTTGATGAAACAGGGTAAATGTGACAATTAGATTTTTTTTGAGTGAACAATTCTTGCTCAAGGAAACAGTAGTGTTTTTAAGGCTTTGCATGGATGAACATTAAACACATCACAACACATACAGTATATTCATAATTAAAAATTGGTTAGGTAGCATACCCGGTAGACAGATGATGCCTAGCTGGAGAAGGCTCTTGATTGTGGGGTCCTGGGAAAATAAAGTCTGAACTCCATTCTCAGGCTGGCCAGTGAAGAGCTGATCAGTGTCTGATTTCTGGAGCTCTACTCCATTAACAGATGGAGTTCCAGCCTTTACAGATGAGTAGACTTCTTCAAAAAATGAGAAATTACATTTATTTTCAACATTGGTAAATATGCCAACACAAAAGAATTCTACTTTTTCTGAACTTATTGCTTGACTGAAAAGACATATGCCACAGCTAGATGGAGCTGTTGATCTCTCCTTTACATTTTTTATTGTTGGAAAAAATGAATTGTAAACTGAATCCATCACCCTCCTCTTCCCATTTACAGACATCTAACAGCTTCCCCATAAAACTGGGGGATGTAGTTATTTCTGTTCCCTGCTCTTTGCTCTTTTTGGTCTTCATGAATGCTTTCATTCTGTTCTGCTAAAGAAATCAGATTAAGGACTGCAGAAATTTCCCTGTGGATCGTTGTGCAAGGTCCTGACCATTGGCCAGTGTCACATTGAACTCTTTTAAGATGACCTTTCAGAAGGGTATATTTTCTCCTCCGCAATTTACCAGGGTCAAGGTTGTCTGTAAATCAGTTGATATGTAATGGCGGGCGGGAACTAGACTTGGCCTCATAGTAGTTTCATTTTTGTACAATCAACTGTTCATATCAGTCATGTTTGAACATGCTTTTCATTTAAGGATAAAGATCTAAAAAACAGAATGTTGGCCAGATGTCATGTTGCTTAAGATGTTCTTTTGACAGCAAAGTGAGATGCGGGGTAAAATCTGTATGCAATTAGTTGACACACAAAGCAAGCTTCTTCTAAATGTCTGTAACAAATCAGAAGCACAAGTCTCTTTTACATGCAGAGGTCAAACTCAACTTACCCTTTCTTGCTTCTTGCTGTCTGTTTAATTTTGGGGACACCAAATTAGCTGTGTGTTTTATTCCCTTGATAGAAGGCAACATGGGAATGATCTCTGGATAGACATCACTGCGGCTTCTGTTGGTTGGCTTGTGCGATTGAAGACGCTCTTTAGTTGTTTCGGAGACTGAAGAGGATGATCGGGCTTTAGACCTGCTTTTACCTTTGATCACCTGTACAGGTGAATCTGGGCCTCTTCCACTGTGTTTGTCATCACAGAAGACTTTGTAATCCAAAGGTCTGTTCTCATTTTGGAACAGGATATGACTGAACTGGGGTTGAAATAGAGGAGGTGTTTGTTTGGAGGCCTGTGTTAGCTGAATTGGATTGAAACCCTGCAAAGATAGATTAGCATCTTGTCTGTGACCACTGTGGTCGGGGAAAGCCCTAAGTCCCATTTTGGGTAAGTGTTGGGTTTTAGTGTGTTTCTGGCCGCTAATCCTCATTTGAAACGAATCTTGTCTAAAAGAGTGTTGCCTTTTGTCGGGTAGTGCCTTAGTTCCTAGTACAGTCTGATGGAGATCCTTTTGCCCTGTGAGTAATGACTTGTGTTGTTGTCTTGCTTGGACCATGCTAAGGATCTGTTGGGTCATATGTTGGTCAGAAGACTCCGCATTCTCTCTTGAACTACAGTCATGAGGTATGCTCTGACTTGATTTCTTTGGGGTTTGCTTTTGTTGGACTGAGTTATCAAAGGATTGCATAGGGTTTCTGTCTGCTTGGTTTGGTGTCTGGCCAAATGTACAACTCGAAGGTTTAAGTCTAAGGCCAACTCCGTATCCCCCACAGCTTGGCTCAACCTCCTCTACATCTGTCCTTGTTTCATCTAAGGAAGGCAGCATACTTGCTCTCTCAAAATTCACAGGGTTTCGGAGAGCTGCCATATAAGACTGCCGATACCTGCATTTGGATTCTGGATCGTTTTGCATGCTCTCATGTGGTTTGTTTTGCATACAGGGATTGCAGTCCTCTCCACACAGGTTAACAATACTTTTTGGGGCAGGTTGAGTTGTCCTGACTAACTTGAAACCCAGTGGTTTTGTGGGCATTGCTATATTGTTGAGGACCAAAGTATCTTTCTCCTTGTTGAACTCTAAAAGATCCACATATTCTCCTTCCAGCTCTCGGTTGTTTCTGCTGTCCCAGGTATTAGGAGATACCCAGCCTACAGGTTTTCCAGCAAAACTGCTTATTGGATGTCCTTGGTCAACCTTCACCAATCTGTTGCCACCGTCCACTAGTTGAACGGAAACCACCATCCCATCATTAGTTGGAAGGATCCTAGTTTCCATCTCAAGTGGTAAAAGGCCTATAGGTACCTGTGACTCGTTCGAAATCTCAGATTCAAGATCTTTCACACGGAGAGTTGGTGTTGAGCATGGCATTGTTTCAGGCCAGATGTTAGATTTGGGCCTGTCAAGGAATTCTGGGTTGGCAACTTCAGTCCAGGGTACTTTCACAACCCCCTGATCAGACGATAGCACACACTGACACAAAGGATTTCCATGACGTCCCTCATTTATTTCCCTTAGCCAAGACTCTGTGAATATGCATGGATAAGATGTCTCAGGAATGGGAGTCCCCTCAATTGCAGTACCCTCCAGCAACCTGGAACCGGCTTGCAGCACCAGATTCTCTTGCCCCAGTAGGTCTTCCTGCACAAGAAGACTTTTGACGACGATTCGGGCTGACTGTTCACCAAAAGGTTCCACCTGCAAGTAGAAATCTCCAGGTCGGAGAAGTAAAGGGTTGATGGGGGCGAGTTGGATCACCACACGATCTCTCAGGCACAATGGCCAACCCTCACACTGGAACAGCACATCGGAGTATGCAGCCTAGTGGGAGAAAGAAAGGGCAAAGCTAGTTTGTTGACTTGCAGATAATTTTGAATTGACAGATTTTATGACCACAAGATTCCTAATGGCGTGGGTCTTGATGCAGTTTAGTGGCTTGCACGCAACCATTCTTGAATCTCCTTCAAAAGAAGCTGCCTTGGAAGCCCTTTGTTCTTTCTGAAGATAAAACAAAACAATCTTGTGCTGAGTGGACAAGGATAAGTAGCTTTTGGGATCTGTGCCATAAAAATCCACATGGAAGAAATATATGCACAGGAAACTGCTTTCATTTTGCCCTGTATGCTAACATACTTTACCCGTTAAGGCTTAGTTTACCCAAACATTAAAATACATAATTGACACACTATTATGTCATTCTCACTGTCCCTTTCCATACACTGAAAGCATACACTGAGCATGGCCTGTCATGCATCATAAAAGAAGTCCTTGCAAACCAAGTCTACCATTTTCTAAGTCTACTGAACCTTTATGCTAAAGTTGAAGTGTGGAATATGCTTATTTTGAGCTTGAATAGGTGTTTGCTCAAACTATATAAGATGAAATGGTAGTTTTGCAATTGTGAAATTCCCTACTTTATCTTAAAGGCATTATTCATTAAAACACTTTCAGCATAGCTTAAGTTCTCAAATCTCATTGTATTACTTCAGAAGACTTGGAATAACAAGCAAGCCTTTGGACTATGGACAACCTTCTGTCATACGGGTTTAAGGATGAGATGAGGGTGAGTGAATAATGATTTTTTTTCTTTTTTTTAAATATTAGTTTTTTCCCATTATTAAATGAAAACAAGTCACTTGGTAGTTAGGCTATTGGCTGTTTTAGATGGTTGGCTTTTACTTTGGCACTGTCAAATTTGAAATCCGATGGTCTCTTTTTGTTGTACTCACACAGGCTGCTTGTTGCACACTCTCTAGGATATGTTTGGCTGGGATAAGGAAGTTCAGCAGGCACTGCAGTGCATCTCCATGGTAACGTTCCTCAATGGTGCGAAAGAGTTGGCTGAGAACAGTAGGAGCGGTAGCCTCAAACGGAGGGAAAAGAGACGACAGGGCGCTCTGAATGGACCAGTCCAGAGAGGAAGGGTTCTGAGGTGGAGAAATAGAGAGGTTTATTTGTGAGGTTTAATAACTGTATTTTTTGTATGAAAAACATCCAGGGTTGCATAACATGATATATGATACTGCAGTTATTGTGCATTATCCCTAAATGCTTTGTTTACAGATGTAAAATGAGGTTGTTGTCAAATGGCTGTGGCAAAACCTTTTCAGAATCTCAACCCCTCCTAAATCTCACTTGTAACAGGGCCAAGCAAAGAGACAATGAAGCTTGTCATGTCAAGGTTTCACCATTTTGGCCAAATAAATCCACATTTTCCATTCTGTTGTCCACCATGTGAAAACAGTGTCTCTCTTTCTTGCCTATAAGCCATTTTAAGTGTAAGAGATGGGCAATGCTATCAAATATTCATGGAAGAAATTACAGTACCTCGCAGCTAAAGAGCCATATTTGTTTACCTTGTTATTGTGTGTTGAACAAAGGTGATTTCAATAGAAAGGCGTCTTTACAGAAGCCGTATTGAGAGTTACAGTGTCTCCTATTCATTTTACCTTTAGTGACCATCTCCTTCTGCTTTGAATGTCTCTGGGACTTGAAAAAGTGAGTTTGTCCAAAATACACCTTACCTCATGCAGAGGAGATTTGTGGCATTAGCATACAAGTAAAACAAGGCAGAACAAAGAAAACACATGCTTTAAGCATTACTGAGAGTGTTTATGTACCAAACATGTGTGTGTATTATAGAAACATCCACATTCATGCACATCTGAAGGATTACAGGGTGTCTTATATTTGCTCTCCCAAATATTTATCATGCATGTTTCTCAGCCAGTATTCTGTAATAAGGATGTTGGGTTCACATTTCATGTGTCTGACTTGGAATAATGTTCAAAGCAGATGTGGGAAGAGCACAGGGAATGCTGTCTGGAAAACTAATTCAATCTGTTCTCTTCCAGTCTGGATGACCTTGGTTTAAACCTTAAACAGACAAAACCTGTTATAGAATGGATAACCATCTACTGCCAGTTAGAGGTTAAAACTCTTAAACCGCATTTTTAAAACTATTTTTATGAAGCCTAGTGCAATGATTAGCCATAGAAAGAAATGCATGCTTTAGCTGTGTTAAGATAGCTGTGTGTTTAGTCTATTAATCTCTTATTTAAACAGCCTTAGTGGCTTCCTGGTAAACATGATTACAGGACCTGAGTGTGATCTCGTACAGGAAGTTTATGTCTGCTTAGAATGAAAAAACAAACAAAAGCCTTCCTTTTTAGAAAAAAAATGTCTTCGCGATAAGAGCATTATATAACGGAGTACACTGACCAGGATTTGTATAGTTCTAATTTAAGTTTTATTATTATTATTATTATTTATTTTCAGTTTAGTTTCTGTCTAGTTTCAGTTGTTTTTATTCTCATTGTTAGTTTTTTTTTATTATTTTAAATTATGATTTTCAGTCAGTTTTTTTTCCATAGTTAATGCACATACTAGTATCATTTACAATTGTTTATTTTTTTAGAAGGATAGTCCTGTTTTTAGGTTTAGAATAGTGTAAAATTATATCAGTTCGGTTTTCATGTTAGTTTAAATTAAAAAGTTTTCATTTTGTTTTTTTTTTATTGTTTTCATTTACAATGATTATGATGAAGTGGCCTGACAGTATGTAGTGTTTGCTAAGACAACATAATTGTTATTATTGCACATACTTAAACTTAGTGTTTTGATTAAAAAAAAAAACAGCTACAGACATCAATGATTCCTTCAAGTCTGCAGTTTACTGGATCACCGGAGAATCCCCAGTTTGAGTCATTGAAGACATCAGATGTCTGCTGTGTCATGTGCTCATGAAGTATGCGCAAATTGATGTTAATCTGCGCTAGACTTTCTCACGTTCTCACTGTTTACTGCTTGAGTTTCCAAGTGAAGCATTTTGAATTGTAAGATAATCCGTCTGTATGTTTTATGATCCTGAACCGAATTAGAACTGGACCTTCCACAATAGGTTTAATGATTAATAATTTTGAACGATTGTGGAAAGACACAATAGCCTTTTTGTCTAATCGTTAACCAAAGTAGTTTGTCTGGCCCATGCTTGTGTCTCATTCCGGGTGGTCCATCCCGGGTGCATGTGTAACCTCTTCTCCTCGTCCTCTGGCTGACTTTCCCATCCTCTCCCTTTCTTCTTCTTCTGTGAAAACATTTGCTTGGTGCAGATCACTGTCTCGCTATGGTTCTGAGCCCATCATTCTGTTTAACCCCCCTTTATGTCTCCTGTTACACGTCCACACCTCGGTTTTCCAAACACGTCCAAGTCAAACTTAATTTAACCAATCCTCAGGATCCCAAATGAAGGATATCTGGAGCCTGGTGTTGTTCCTGTAGTCTGGTATTTGCATTCAGTAGACTGTCAATTTCATTTCTCAGTGGTTTTTGTAAATTTCACACTTAGATGACGCCCTTGGCTGAACTTTGGAAAGTTAATTTGAAGGCTCATTTGAAAATCTGGAGATGAGGGTATTTTTTCATACTTTAAAGCACTTAAAGAAATAATGTCTGTCTTTCTTCTAACCTGCAAGAGCCTTCATTTTAGCAGTACAGGTTTGGTGTTACAACTCTCAATTAAATCTACACAAATATCTGTTGCAAAAACATCTTTTCCTTTGGCAGTGCACAAGTCTCTCTATAATTACATGATCTCAACAGGTAATTGTACGCTTCGGTCTAATGTTTGAAACACACCAAAACTCAACTATCATCAATTCAGAAGCTTTTTGCAGATGATTTCATAAATGCACAGTAAACAACCAGTTTTTGAACAGCCTTGTATTTAGTTTGCTAAGGCGAGCATTACTAATAGGTTACCCACTTACTAAAGTCACAACAGTATCAGTAAAGATTTTTATAACATGTTTTCTAATCAGTTTTATTAATTATTTATTATACAAAAATTTTGAAAATATTTGTGTGCATTTAGGATACAGAAATGCAAGCTATGAAATTTATTCCGTCAAGACTATTTTAGCAATTTTATTCCTAAAAAAATCACTGGTTTCCCATTTTTGTACCAGTACCATACATGTCAAATAGGTTTCAGGTATACATGGTTTGGGTAGGCAAAATCCAAAGGCTGTTTTTGATCGCAATTGGCCATTAATCATATTGATTAATGAAGATGTCAAATTTAGACATGGAATCCAACTGCAAATGCACAGATGAGTTTAAACTTTATTTAGAAATTAGAAGTGGTATTTAAAAAGCTTCATTTATGTGGGCTACCTCCATTTACTGTACACCCACAGATGCCCAGTTGCAATGGCAGAGAAATTGTATTTTGGCTTAATGCTTTTACAACAGTTGTATTTTTGTTTGTGCATGGGCATATCTAACTCAGGTGTGAAAATAGGGCCTTTGGTAAAATTTTGCATAAAAATTACTATTAATTGCCAAATTAATCTAGAAAGAGTTTTAAAAGTTTGTCTTAAGGAAGCTGTGTAGGGAAGTTCAAATCCAGAGGGCCAAAATCTGCACAGTTAAATAAAGGCATGCCTAAACAAAATGCAGTTGCAGAATAGTACCAGTAATGTGTTTGAAAACATTAGTCCTGTGCTCAAAGATTAAGTCTTGACTTGTGCATTTGGCATGGGACAAAAGAGGCACTCGGAGCCTTTTAAACCCTCTGGCTCTGTATTCAGTTCTGGATTGCACAAAGAACACAAAAAAAATGTTAAAAGTACAAGTGCTTGAAGTTATAAAGTCCATGTGCACTCTTGAGATGAACTCTAATCTAACCTGAACGGGATTCTTCGTCATCTGCAAACTTTGGAAAGTCTCTAATTTCAGCTGTCAGATTCCAGTAATTGTGATCGGTCTCTACCAGCAGCTCTTCTCTGTCTTCACCCTCTCCTCCCTCTTCAGGACAGTGTTGTCTTTGTGCCACTGTGCTTTAGCTCCTTACAGATTTGGCACAATGGAGCTTTCTCACACCACTGGCCGCTCTCATCACACAGACATCTACAACATCTGACAAGCTACTCCTCGATTAACTCACTTGTCTGAATGCGTAAAGGTGGTAAAAGCGTAAACGTTAGCTCTTTTTTTATAAAAAAGAAAAAAAAATCTTTATAGAGCTGAAGTCTGTCATTTTCCTCTGCATGTTTAGCATGGTTTTTTATGGAACCTAATGAGGTTCTCATGTTTTTTTTTTGTTTTTTGTTTTTCACGAATTGGACCGTTTTTTTACAGTTACACTTTTGTTTCAATGTATACTTTGTGTATGCATTTCTTGGTCCTACTTGGTTATTTAGTGCATTTCTTAGACCATAATGCATTTCTCATTGGATCAGAATAAATTTCTTTTCATTTCTTGCATTTTTTGCGTCTTTTGCAAACCATGTGCTACAGACAAACAAAAGTCCTGTTCTCTCCATGTAAGGGTGCATTTGAAGGGACAAATACTTCAAAAACACAGAGAAACTGTGTTTCTTCTCTTGTATCATTTATCTAGCTACAATTAAAAACCTCTTTCACCAATGGAAGTACTTAATAAAAAGAGACATGAAGGAATCAGTAAACAAGTTTAAAAGACACTAACAATGTCTTCAAGCAAAAAATTAAAACAGTCAGTCTACACTGAAAGCATCAAAGCTGCATCATAACAGAAAATAATACCCTAATTTATTTTAAAATGAAGTCCACTGTAAAACAAAAAAAAAGCACTTTGCATGCATTTTTTTTACATTCAAATAATACTGGACATTAGAATTGCTACATCTGTGCATGCGTGTAATGAGAAACTAAAGATTTAAATGAAAATTACAGGGCCAGAGACAAATTGTAAATACATTTGCATTTACAAATTTGGTGGATGCTTTTATCCACAGCAACTTGCATTGCATTGAAGGTGCACAATTTATCACAGCTCATATTAGCACATTTATTAGCTCAGGATAAGTTGCTTTCGTACATTTCTTGCCTTCTTTATATCTTTTGCAATCCATGCACTGCATGAATGCAGAGATCAGTCTAAAAGTATTTAGTAATAATAATGAAACGAATACAAATGCATAAGGATGCAGTGGATGTTCCAGTGTAGGTAGCTTCACTTTTTATAATACGAGTGGTTTAGTTTTGGTAAGATGTGACACAGCAAGCATTCAAATTCGGTGTTTAGATTTTATATCTTTGTGCTTGGTCTTTGTTTCTTTTGTCTTCTCTGTTTTCCTCCCCATTCCAATATCTCTTCTACTGCATATCCATTTATCCATGAACGAATCTCTCACAGACCCTCTAGCAGCACTTGAGCATTTATTTCCAGAACATATTAAACCTTAAACAGCCATATATCACCTCTGACATCTGCAGGTCTCGCGAACACGTCTGTCTCCGCACGCTGCCAACTTATTTTTACAGCTCGTATATTTTATTGACTTTCTCCCCAGTATGCCCTGCTGATGAAGCAACGCTCTGTGGTTTCTCGCTGAGATCCAAGACCGCACGACTGACTCTAAATGATCCCGGATATCATGTTTCATTGGATTTTGATTGAGGGTCCTGGGACTTGTTTCCAAAATAAATATTGGCAACCCAAAACACACGAAAACCCATGAAGGTATCACGGCTCTATAGCATGCATGCTGGGATTGCTTACGGTTCCCTGAACTTCAGAATGATTGAAGCATTGCGTCAGGTGGAAAAGCGAAAGGAAGAACTGAGAACATTACCACAGTTTTGGCAGATGCACCCTAAAAATCTGGATTTAAAATCACTAGTCTAGGGTCTGGCAATGCAGTGTATGGGTTCTTTAGAAAATCCCTTTATTTCCAGGATGTTTTGTAGGGCACTGGGACACCATGTGACTGGGAACATCTGGATGATGAACAACATGCTAATAGAAAACAGATGTAAATCATCAGATTTCTCTTTGTGCGCTTGACAGGAACTCTGCAAAAGGTCAAAAGATCACATTTTTAAGGGGAAAATGCACAAAGCATTATAGTCCAGTTTGCTGATGATTATAAAAAGCCCTTAAAATATATTTTACAACATGTCAGACACGGGGTGGTTACTCTCAGTAAAATGCTGTGTTAACTTTGTGGAGTTACTAGAAAATCATTCTCCATTTCCTTTTTGTTTTATTTCCTATCCTTAAGGCATCGTGCCGTTACTGTTTCAACAGCTGTGACCAACTAACTTATTTACCTTTGGTTTCATAGACGAGGCTTAAGCCCAGTCCCAGACTAAAATGCATGTCTGGGCTGTTTTAACTGAAAGAAACTTGCACTGACTGATCTTAAAATATGACAGGTTCATTGTTTTGTCTCAAGATGCACAGCAGTAAATTTTTATTTATTTTTTACAATTTTTTTTATATCTAAGGCATATTTCTAAAAACTACTTAAATGTCCTAATTGAACCATGGCCTAATCCTGGCTTAACCTAAACCCTGTCTGTGAATCTGGGATCCAAAACAACCTGTAAAACCAGGCTTTGATCCAAATCTTAGTGAGCTCCCTACATAGTCAGTATTTTAGGGCATCATGGGCATTTGATTCATTTAGCCAAATCTAAATGCAGCATCATTAGCACTGTATACCAATCCCAGTATGCATTGCAGTGAACTCAAAGAAGTGATAGAAATGTTGATTTCTATACATGCACTTTTAGAGTATCACTTTATCTAAGTGACATGCTAACGCTCAACTAGGGCTGGAGGATAAAAGTATCAACACGATTCATTGATTTCCATATAATTCAGTATCAATATTTTTCATGATATTAATTTTACACCATTAATGGGAAGGAAATTAATTTCACGTGTGACGACCTCGAGAATTAATAACATACTGTAACTTGTTTGTTCACAATTAAACTCCACATAATATATAATTTATATATTAATTTATTATAATTTATATCAATGTATAATTTATTTATTTTAAATACATTTTATGTATTTCTGAATAATGAACTTTTTTCTTTTGGCAGTTTAACTTGAATATTTGTCGTAGATGAAACTGCACCAGTCATTCACACAAGCAGATCATGCAGACTTTAGTAACACTAACCTGATCGTCAATATGTAGGATAAATATTTCAAATTACTCAAGTTTATTAGTTTTGATAAATATCTATATTTATCATTTGCCTAGCCCTAGTCTAAACCCTATTAATATCAGTTGTGCATTGAGACTTAATGGAAGCACTTTTTCTTTGTCTTTCGATTTATGTATAGTGTTACACAATCAACACTTTATTATGGTAAAATATATTTTAGTTTCAGTTATGGTTTTGTCTTAAAGGGCAGCTGCCTCTGTAGAGAGCAAGGCAGTTGACTATTTTAGTTTTTTGACCGACTCTGTGTCAGAGACAAACATCGCTCTCTGTGTTGAACACTAATCCTGTGACAGGTAGAGTGTGTTTCTGTGGTAGAGTGTGTGTTTGGTGTTGTCAGGGTTTGTGAGAGCTGCAAACAGGCCCGAGCACAGTGTGACTGTTGTTTATGTGTATGAATGAGAGAGTTCACTCTAATGGTGTTTTTCTCCAGTGAGCACAGCTGTCGAATGGTCACTGCACAAGAAAACAAGTGTGCAGGTGAGTGGCCTGCTCAACGCTCCTTCTGCAGGACGTCCCAACACTTCTGTGGGCTTATTACAACCTGTCAAGTCCATCGTCTCATGATCAAATCTATGTTCATATTTACCGTCAAACCCATGTGTTACTGTAAGGTTTAAAAATACAGTCGATTTAGCAATCTGTCACACACAGAAAGGTGTGTAGATGAGAAATTACATTTAAGGATGTTTTATTTTAGCACTTTCACACTTAAATTACAGCAAGCAGACATGTGGGAGACTGTTTCTACAAAAACATTTAGTGTTTGTTTTTCGAAAGAACGTTCTAATAAATTTGAAGTATTGAACAAAATCAAGTGAGTTGAATCAAAGTATTGCGATATTATAATAAATGTATTTGAACATCAACAAAAAGGTACAAGATTTATTTAAGTATTGTACTTCAAGTTTTCTCTCTGAAATTGTGTCAACTAGACACAATTTTTAATTAACACTGTACTACTGTTTTAAAAGTTTGGGGAGCACTGAAAATATTTTTTTATGTTTATGAAAAAAGTCTCTAATGCTCACCAAGGCTGCAATTATTTGATCAAAAATACAAGAAAAAAATAAAGTAAATTTTTAGTAAAAGTAAAAAAAATTGTGAAATATTACAATTTAAAATAACCATTTTCTATCAGAATATATTGTCATATTAATTTATTTCTGTGATCAAAGCTGAATGTTTCCATCCAAAGTTACAAATTAAATTTATGCACAAAATTTTAATATTTGGAATTAATATCGCATGAAAAATTTGCGAATAAAGCACCATTTCCATCCAGGTGAACAAAATGATCACTTCCTGATTTACTTGTGCTATATATCACAAAGAAAAAATACATTTGCTGCAGTAGGAGAAGGCGCCGTATATAATAATGTGTGTATACAATAAATTCCGAGCATCAGAGACTCTTATTTTTCTGAGTCTGCTGTTTGGGAACGCAGTTCTTCGAGTTAATTATAACAAAGCTCTTTGATAAGACTTTGCTCAAGCATATTAGATTGACAAAACTAGTATTTCAGATGCTGTGCAATCGGTCCATTGGTTGGTCCAGTTTTATGCTGACCCATCGCAAAATCACATGATGTGCATTAAGGAATTTATTCTGTAAAAGTGTTTCCATCGTAGTTTATGCTCGTTTTCTTACTATACATTTTTTATGCACATTTTTAGAATTTATGTGCATCTTGGCTTTTCCATCCAGCATTGTTTTATGCGATATCCAAAAATGCACATAAACATAGGTGGATGGAAACATAGCTAGTGTCACATGATCTTCAGAAATCAGTCTAATATGATGATTTACTGCTCAAGAAACATTTCTGATTATTATCAATGTCGAAAACAGTTGTGCTGCTTCATACTTTTGTGGAAAACGTAAGACATTTTATACTTTGAGTAAAAAGTTCAAATTAACAGCATATTTGAAATGGAAATCTTTTGTAAGATTAGAATTGTCGTTACTGTCATTTTTCAACAGTTTAATGCATCATTGCTGAATAAAAGTATTAATTTCTTCAAAAAGCTTTCTGGCCCCAAACTTTCGATTTGGAAGCATGTCTTCACTTAATCTCGGAGCGCATTGTAAGTCTGTTGTGAAGCGTTTTATGTTATCTAGAATGACGACAATAAATGGGATCTGATGCTTTGTGTTTGACTGCACAGACCGCTGGCAGCTCCAGCTGTTGGTTCAAAACATGAAATTCAAGATGTCAGAACATATTGGTGAAATGACAGTATAAGCGATATCATCATCTAAAGAGAGTGTAGACTGGTTTCTGCTCTGCAGGTTCACATTGCAGTTGCCATGAACTCCAAAGGTCTGAAACATGCATTAAACACACCTCGATCTGCTCTCCTGTACCTGTCAGTGTGTTATCAGAGACGAAACACACCTGCCTAACTCAAATAAAACCCAACATAAAGCTTCAGCTCTCAACCAAACACCATCAGTCATTCAGAGAGGCATAACAAACCATCAATATACTGTAGAAACAAAGCTCAATGTGTGCTGGAAAGTGGGTCAGGCTGAGGGTCTCAAGAAAAATCTGAGACCGCATTGAATATCTAGGAGGTTTTTCATTTATAAACAACTGTGAAAGATTAATCCTTTTTATTCTTACTACGAGATCGCGACACACAGGGCTAGAGTCAAATAACTAAAGCTGATCTTAAATCGTTTTGCTCACTACATGCAAGTCTATAATAAAGTGTTTTAACCTTAAACACTGATTGTTGAAACTTTAAGTTGTTAAAAAACTTTTTTTTTAACTATATAGCCATGTTAAGAGAACATTAATGTATGTTTAGGACTAAATCATGGTCTCCTACAACACCTGGTCACAGTCATTAGTTCAGTAGGTCAGTGGCACAACAACACCGACCGTGTGTGTAAAAAACAAGTGTGTGAAATAAACAAGTCTTATTTACCATCTTGACGACTGAATCACAGCTACTGAGTTGTCATCCTATAATCTGTGCCTCCAGCAGAGAAAAATGCCCAGTTTAGCTCTTCACTGGTAATGGCAGAATTCCCATGATAGTCTCACATCCAGAGGTGCTTCCATGCTGTCCGGTTTGAGACGGCTGGTAGATCTGGACTATAGCAGATCAGATCCATTGTTTAGCAAGTTACTGGAAGTTTGTACAAGAGTACGACGTCTGCTGAGAAATGTAAAGTGTCAAGCGGTCTGTCGTCGACTCACTGCGTTGTTTTGTCTCGACTGTAAAGTGCTTGAGAGAGAGAGAGACAGAGAGAGCAAGTAAAGGGTCGGAGAGGAGGAGGAGGTCTTTCTTTCAGAGGAAATCGCCCTGAAGGCTTTTGATACTTTTCTCAGTGGCAAATCAGGACCTCCCTTCACACACACACACACACACACACACACACACACACACACACTCGGTCAAACAAAGAGACCCCTAAAGCCTCCCTAAATTCTTTCATTTCCTTTGTACAGTTCAGTTTCTCCTTGTTTAAACACTTCAGAGAGAGCGAGAGACTCTTGGAATGTGTAGTTACACAAACACCTCAATATTACTCCCAGATACTCTCAGGAGGAGACTGACGGATGAAAAACACTGATGGTTTCTTAGAAGGAATGTCCATTACTTAAACACACACACACACACACACACACACACACACACACACACAGTCCCACAAAGCTAGACTTTTAACCATCAGCTTGAAAGTTTGGTCAACTTTGCAGCTTATTCTGGCCAAGACCCGCCCACTTAGACAGGAAGAGAGATCTGATTGACAGGTACAGTGACCAACCACAGTTGGTTTTTATGTGCTGTTAGAAGTGGGTTTCTTTGTCTCTGTATGACTTTCTTTCTTTCGTTCTTCTTTTTCCCCCGAAAGTAAGGTGAGTTATTTTTTTTTTCAATTCCAGTAATTTTGCTTCAGTAAAAAAAGTGTTATTTTGGTATTATTTTTATACTTTTATGTTATCTATTAATGTTTTGAAGTAGCTTTTATTTTTATATATTCAGTTTTATATTTTATGTTCAAATCATGATGTGCGTTTGTCATTTTTATGTCTTTATTTAGATTTTGTTCTATCTATCTATCTATCTATCTATCTATCTATCTATCTATCTATCTATCTATCTATCTATCTATCTATCTATCTATCTATCTATCTATCTATCTATCTATCTATCTATCTATCTATCTATATAATAGTACTTATAATTTTAATGCTTAATTTTAGTGCTTAAACTTATATTTCAGTTAGTTGTCAATGCAACATTTCAAGTTTCCTATTTGGTTTTCATAAAAAGAAAATATTCAGCTATATTTCAATTAGCAAAACTATTTTTAATTGTTTTGGTACAATAACAGTGCCAAAATGAATTTATATTTATAAGACAATGTAGTGCAGGACCTCTTTTTCATAGAAATTTGATTGAATGATGTTCGGTGGAAAAGAGTGTCAAGTGGTTAAAAAATAAGAGCAACAGTTTCAGAGGCAGAGCAAGGTTGTGATGAAACATTTTGATAAAGTACTATAAAAACAGGTCTTTAAATCATGCATAATAAGAACATGTATTAAGAGTGTTTAACAGTCTGATTTCATGTTGACTTTAACAAGTCGTCCCCTAACTGAACATGAGAGATGAATCTGGCCAGACGTTAAACACAATGATGAAAGAATTATGGTTTTACCAGTTAGTCCGGAGCGTTACATTGATAACATCAAGGACACAGGGAATATGAATGTGGATAATAGACTCCTTGTGTCTCTCAGTGATAACTGAATAAAGATAAAGTACTGTGTGGAAATTAGACTGATGGACCGATGAGTCAAGAAGAAAGAAAGAGGGAGATTTGGTGGGAAAAAGGCGGATAGAAAGATCTGTCTTGTTTTAACATTTATCTGATGCTCAAATGAAAGGATCTAATTAAAGCCTGTCTAAAACACTAAAGCAGAGATGTCTGGGGATAGAAAGAGCCACTTTTTTACACTGTCTGCAGAAAATGTGCAGATACAGAATAAGTTAGTACTGGGAGGTTTGTTCAAATCACTAACCATGTGTGTGAGCAGTAGTCGTAATGGATGACTAAACAAACACCACAAAAGAGTTATTATTGAAAAATCATGTTTAGAAGAGAAAAAACTGCATAACTGAGCTCAACGCTAAGTATTTTTAGTTAAAAATAAATAAAGTAGGTATGTTTTCATTTTTTTTGATCCATGTAACCTTGTATCCCAATAAATATGGATTTTATGACACCAAAATATTAATTAAATGTTATAATTCTCTATTCCAGGTACAATAGCACAGTAAAAACTACTAAACTGTTGTAAAGTTCAAACATTACTAAAGATACTTTTTAAAGATCGGTTTAACTCAGTACGTCGGGTACAAAACCTGAAAAATCAAATCACTTATTCTTAACTATGTGAACAAAATACAGATTAAACATCATTAAAATGAAAAAAGGCGTGTTTAATGACTTGTATAAGAGCAGTGAGTGATTTTCTGTTTGTCTTTTGTATGATTAACATTTAATGGAAGAAAGCTGATGGTATATTAGGCTGCTGTCACTTTAAGACCTAATGCATGAAACCAATATAATAATGCACATGCGATTTCTTTTTCAAATGTTTAAGTTCATTTAAGACGTAACCTCTGTGTTTACAAGGATTCTTGCCAAGATGGGCATCTTGACAATTTTTTTGTCTATGTGTCCCTTCAAGCAAAAGAAAACTCAATCCGCTATTTCCTATACGGGCACAAACGTCTACAATTGCTTGAATGTTTAAATTGGCAAGACTTTCGTTAAACCCACACAGCACTGGCCTGATTGTCTTTCACATTGTTCCCAGGCCATCAGGCAGATCATAATGATGCTGAGAGAAACAGGAAGAACTCTGAGAGTATGGATTTATTGTTCTTGTTAAATCTCAGCGAGTGAGAGACACCTGTGGTTTCTGTGGGCTGCATATTCATCTGGACTGTTGCACTGAACACAAGTCCCTCAATCCAGCAAACACCCTGGGGGTCTGACCCTCCATTGAAGAGTCATTTATAGTTGTAAAGTTTACGTATGGGGAAGTATTGAATCAATACGATTGAAAATATGATCATGCAAAATAAATAAATAATATTTATTTGTTTAGTAATTTGTTTTCAGTGTGTGTGTGTGTGTGTGTGTGTGTGTGTGTGTGTGTGTGTGTGTGTGAACATACTGTAAGTGAGATTTGAAAGCTGTGCTAGTGTAGATAATTTTCATAGTTTAAATTTCAGTCTGTTTTCACTGTCAAATGACTTTAGATAACTTGGAAAATGCTAAATTCATGTCATAACAATTTCCCATACGACACTTTGTGGAATTATTTTCAATTTTGATGCTTGACAACCTCTGGACACCCTTCACTTCCACTGTGTGGAAAAGAACAGCTCGTGCATGCAGCCAAATATCTCCTTTACTGCTCATCAGACATTATTTAGAAAGAAATCTTGAGAGGAATGTGAAATTGTTTTTTTACAGATGGAAAAATGTAAGAAAAAGAGGGTTAGATATCACTTCTAGCCTGAAGAACACATCTGGAGTAGAAACAGATGTTGATGATTTGAGTGTGTGTGTGTGTGTGTTAGATCAACCTGAAATGTTAATGAGTGTTAGCTGGTTTACATGCTAATTTTCTGTATTGAGTTCATTGTCTCAAACACATTTGGCTTAAGTGGTAGAGCATTGCGTTAGCAGCGCAAGGTTGTGGGTTCAATTCCCAGGAAACACATGTTAGGTAAAAACTGTTAGCCTGAATGCACTGTAAGTCGCTTTGGATAAAAGCGTCTGCTAAATGCATAAATTTAATTTTTTATTTTTTTATTTAAACTGCAAAGTTGAACACTTTTGTAATCTGATCACCATCAACTGTTTCTGCTTTATACTGCAATATTTCATGAGGATACATTATCAAAGTGACTCTAGGAATTATGTTTTTCACCTGTGATGTGCAAAGAGCATCAAAATCACAGCCTATGGATCAGAATTCACTTTCTTATGAAAGATGAAATGGAAAGAAAATGTTTCTGTTTAATTGTAGGAATCATCGCCTATTCTTTTAAAGCTTGTAGACGGATGTGCAGTTTGTGCAACTACAACTTAATGGGCTGCAAGACTGAAAAACAGGCCTGTCGGGCTGTGAATGGAGATCAAATGACTTCGGGGCTCATTAAAATACTTTCCAAGGAAACAATGACCTTTCTATTGACCAATCCTGACATTGCCATTAGGGGAATAAACTTGCATGAAAATTAACAAAACGCTGCAACATGAACTGCTGCATTTGTCTGGAGATCCATCAGCATTTGTCAAGAAGAATGAATGACCACTGTTTCACATGTACATCATGATTTCCAACCATCCCTCTTCTTTTGTTTTGATGTACATTTAATTACTCTGAAGGACACATTAATGGTGGAGTCTTCCGGAACGAAAACCGATCTAGCAGAAACACAGTCTAGTTAAGTTAGCTAAATTTGGCAGTTCTGTATGTTGTTTCAGGGTTGGTTGTTTAGGTATGGGGCCCCAACACAATAACTATATATCCTCTTTTACACCTAACACTTATATTGCTCAGTCGCTCTCATAGTTTATAGGCCAAATGTCTATGTTAAAACGGATTATGTTTTAGTGAAAAGGTTTGTGTGAGGGTTCGTTTTAGGTAAAAGAGATAGTAGTCGATGGAAAGTCCCCATCATGATAGAAAAACAAATGTGTGTGTGTGTGTGTGTGTGTGTGTTAGGGTGGGGTCGGCTGTAGGTGAATGGAGATCTCTTCTCAATTTCAATAATGAGACAATAGAAGTGTATGAATGAATGTGTGAAACAAGTTTTTTCATCGGATCTCTTTCAGTCGCAGACAATGATTCACTTCATCTGTCAAATCCATTAGAAGGATGTATTCTGTGTGCGTTTGCAAAACCAATGTACTAAAAACTGGGAATGAAAGTCATTTAAGTCTGAATTATATTTCATCTTGATTGCTTTAAGTTTGCATTTCTTTGTATCTGTCCTATAGCTGCAATTCTGAATCCCTTTCAGAAGTTATGCCAATATGGCAATGTGTATACGATGGCCCTGTTTATATTTACATACTGTAGTATTTACTGTACATGCACTGAAAATGACTTTGAAATTCTTATTGCTAGCTAATTTAATAAATAATTACAAAGAACAGTATTTAAATTCAATTCAAATTTATTTGTATAGCGCTTTTTACGATACAAATCATTGCAAAGCAACTTTACAGAAAATTATGTTTCTGCAATATCTAGTAGTCACTTATCACTGGTGACTGTCAGTTTATGTGCATATGGCAGAACTTTTCTGAAAAAATAATACAAGACGTAGTCAACCACACGATGAATACTATTAACAGCAATTATTATAAAACAGTATTTCTTTTACACAGTATTTTCTTTGAAAACATATTCCGAAGTGTATTTAAAACGTTCAAAACTTTTTTTATCACATAGCGCTGTATTTGAATTTGTATTTGTATCTGAATTTTTTTTTATTTTATTTTTTTTATGTTTCTCTGCTTTTTTGTTTGGTTGTTTGCTAATCTGCTAAAATTCAGACACATGATATTCACTCTAGATTGGTCTGTCTCTCTCAGTTGATGTTTGCAGGGGTTTGTGTGCACTGGACATGGGTGGAGAAGTCAAACAGAGCTCCTGAATAATGTCTGTGTGTGTGTGTGTGTGTGTGTGTGTGTGTGTGGAGACACACCCCATTTAAATATAGTATGAGCCAGACGGCCTAATCATGGCAAACACACCTAAACGCACTGAGTATTTCTGCAGCGCTGCTGACGGTAATGTGGGCCGAAATAAAATGGACTATAAAAATAGCTTTTATG
This sequence comes from Carassius carassius, assembly GCF_963082965.1. Taxonomy (NCBI): domain Eukaryota; kingdom Metazoa; phylum Chordata; class Actinopteri; order Cypriniformes; family Cyprinidae; genus Carassius; species Carassius carassius. The sequence goes on from NC_081771.1 coordinate 32,155,851, forward strand.
TTTCTCTTTTCTTCTCTAGTGAATTTAGGAGAAACAGAATTCCCTTGAGTAATGGTGAAGGTATGCATGCATTCACTATTCAGGACAAATATAAATGGCTGGACCATCCAAATACACACACACACACACAGCATGGAGAGCAGCTCTAATTCAATTTGACATTTTAAATTGTTGCAGATGTGGCTCAGACTGTTCCGATGGTGTGTGTGTGTGTGTGTGTGTGTATGTTTGTGTGTGTGTGTGTGTGTGTGTGCGTGCGTGCGCACGTGTGTGTGTGTGTGTGTGTGTGTGTGTGCGTGCGTGTGCGTGTGTGTGTGTGTGTGTGTGTGTGTGTGTGTGTATGTGTTTAATGGGAATGCTTGTATAGAAACTGGACAGTCATACACTATTAGCCGAAAGGAACGCTTATAAAGCACAGATGTACTGAGGCTCCAATGAACTTACCTTAGACAATCTACACTAGCTTTTTACCCTTTTAATTTTTTAAATCTTGAATATAAATGCTTTGCTGTTTGCTGAAGGAACCACATTTCATTCATAATTAACTTTGATGCATTTTACTGATGGGTTTTTCGTAGTGAACATTCAGCCTCTGTATATGATCAAATGTAGCTATCAAAATCATTGCATGTATATTTATGAGGAAGCCTATCATGGCTGGCTTTGGGATTGTTTAAAGAAGAGTGTTGACTGTTAATATGAAATATGACATTAGAGTAGATGACAAATGCACATGGTCTGTTTTTCAACATCCTTATTTTAGGTTATAATTTTATATACCTAAGTTTATGAAGCATCTGGGTCATGTTTCTCACCAAAATCAAAAATATATATATTTTTAATTATTGATTTATTGATTTTATTTTTTTGCATTTTGGGAATGTTTTAAAGATTTTTTTCTCATTACTATTAATGCAAAAATTGGACTCCAAACCATTTTTACAGTAATAAAAAACATACTTTCTTTTTAATTGTGTTTATCAACTTTATTTACAACTAAATTATTATTATAACATTGTAATGATTAAAAAAATATATTTAAATTATAAAAAAATAGAACAATTGATGCATTAATGGTCATCTAATAGGCTTCATTTTCTTTGTACAGTATATAATTTATGTTTTTCCTTTAGATTTTATGGTAAAATATGACTCTTGCAAGGTTTCATATGATTCATTATTTTATCTTTGTTTTGCTGTTATATATACTCTATAAAAACTGCATAACATATTGAAAAAAATACTGTAGATGGCTTGTCGCGCTGCTGGACGTGCCGTGTGAACTACTCAAGAGCACACTGACCTGATCAGACTGTGACAGACAGCAGAAATGAGTGACTGTCACACAGAGATGCTATACTGCATTCTCCTCCTTTCCTCTGCTTTAATCAATCTCAGATGCAGAGCAGAGCGGCTGAAACTCATTATGACTGTATTAAGATTCGAGAAACTGGATCAGAGACGAGGGGCTTATAGTCGTGAGACATAAAGGAAGAACATCTGGTCCACATGCAGACACATGATGAGAGAGCTTACATGCATTTTCACAGTGTTATCAACAACAATGTACTTTATATTGAAATATGAAAACGCATGCATGCCTGAATGAGTGCTGTGATTTTACAGAAGGAACGTGTGAAACAGCACCCTCTACTGGCTGATTGTTTTGACAATAATAATTCTCCCAAAGATGAAAATATCACTCTCATGCTTTTTCTTTTTTTGAGTGAACTCCAACTACCGCTTTAGTGACCATGAAAGGAACACGAGTGAGTGTGTGGTGAATGTGTTTGTGAGACTCAGGAGGTCGGTCACTCCTGTCATATCTTTTCTGAGTGTTTGCTTTAAGCTCAAAAGATACGGGTTTGTGTTTGAGTGTGTGAATGTCTGGACATTTCAGGCAAACACACCTATTCTGCTGAGTCTCCATGTGTGTGAGGAGATTAGCTGTGTTTACACAGAGTGTGTTATCAGTCATTAGTCTGAGAGCCACACACACACACACACACCTCTGTTTAAATTCATTTGTTCTAATGCTGAGCCATCACATCGAGAACCTGAGTGCAGAATAAACCTTTCATATACACATTATCAGCTTGTCAAGCTCATCTGACCAACAGTTGTTGAGAGGTTTAGAAAACAGGTGATGTTAAGCTTCTTTATCAGTGTTTACAGCATTGCACATGAGATTTAAATAGGCTATTTAGGTTTTTCAACTGTGCATGATTCATGATGCACAATCTACAGTATTGGTACTATACTGGTTATCAGCTCGTATTAGAGATTTTTCTTAAATTGGTTGATATTGGATATATTGGCTGATTTTTAATTGCTCCTTATTATCTTTTCTATCAACATGCTCAAAGTTAAACTTTAAAAACTCGAATAATTTAATAAAACTGTCATATGAATATTTCTCTTTCATAATTAGAATGTTGTTATGCCCAATTTTAAAATGATGTATTGTAGTCCTTAGTGTTTTATTTGAAATGTATTTAGATAAAATAGGAAAGAATTTTAATAGCATCCATAAAATTAAGGCAATCATTGCATCAGCCAGAATTGTAATATTATTCATCCCTAATTAAAATGTAATGACTTGCTCTGCTTCCAAAACAACTTTCCTATTAATCTGATGTCATCAATCTCTCTTATATCGTTTGGACTTCTGTTAAAAGAGATTAAAAGTGATTCAATAGAGGAAAAATTAATTCTCCAAACAAACAAATTCTAAACAAATTCTCATCTCTTCTGTACATTGAAAAAAATGTTTCATTCATCCAATTAAAAAGAAATAGGGTAATGATTCTCCAGATTCTCAGCTATATTTCTTAACTTGAGCCATAAATGCAAGTTATTTGTTTTTTTTATTGGCTCAACTTAAAAAAAAAAAAAAAAAATTATATATATATATATATATATGTGATTACATTAACCTTTTTTTATTTTATTAATAAAATAAATAATAATAAAAAGAGTAATAAAAAAGTATTTTCTTGGTTATGTGAATATTAAGGGAACATTCCATCTTGCAACATTATGCCAACGATACTTTTGAATGTTCTTGGTACCAACTAAAACAAAAGTTCCATGAATGATTTATAAACAAGTTTGTGCTAATATTCTGAGAACATTATTAAATGAACATTCTATCAACGCTACTGGAATGTTCACGACTCATAACTTTATTTATAACTTTGAGAAAACCTTGTCAGAACGTTCTGACAACATTCCGTATTAGCGGCATATTTACTTGAATGAAATGGGTATAATTAATCAGTACATGTTGTATTCTAACAAATCCTTTTCATTTAACCTCATTAATCCATACTAATTTTCAACTGCCAGTCAAACATTCCACTATTCCTAGTTGACAAAATCAAGTTATCCTCATTGATTATTGTGTTTCTCTATGAAAAATGCCAGAATGTGGAAGTGAAGTGTGTTTTGAGCAGCATTTGACATTGATATTCTTCAGTGTGGTGGTGTTAAGTCTGGGTCCTGAACAGCAGCCCTGTGACAAATGACTCATGAAGGATTCACAGCAACATCACACTGCACTCCAGGAGCTTTTTCTCCCTCCAGACATGAATTCTACACTAAAAATGTCTGTATGTTGTCTAGGGTTCATTGTAACAGCCACAGAGGCAGGATCACGCTCATTATTGCTCTGTTCTCTGAAGGCTTCATCCAGTCAGACAAAACATCCTGTACAAACACACGCTGATAACAGTGACTTCACGTCTGGCTCTCTGACAGAAAGAGACGTTTATCAGCGGACAAGAGAGATTAAACCTGACCTCGCCTTCCTGAAACAAGCTGAAATTTCACCTATATTCATTTTGTTACTGCCACAATGGCTTCGGTCAATATAGCAATCACAAACAGCAGGTCATAGTCTGCTCAGCAGGGATATACAGTGTGTTACACATGCTGGTGGTTTTCAATGCTAAGGATCTGTTCCAAAACCTAGTGAGCTGCCTTATACAGGCAGCTGCCTTCTAAGGGCGCATCCCGACTGAAATAGAAACTCAGTGAGTGAGCAATTTGTAGTGCTCTACATAAGCAGCAACTGCTACAAATAGCACTCAACATTTTGGTCTGCACTGTTCTTTTAATACTACTAGCATTTTTTTTTTCTGTAACACTTTACAGTAAAGCCTCACTTGTTAACATTAGTCAATGTATTATTATTTTACAACATTTGTTATTATGTTATTAATTTGTTAACTAATAATGTAAGTTAAGCAATAATCATTGTTCACAGACTATAACGAATGTTAACATATGCAACTTCTGATTTCAAAGCAATACATTCGTAAATAATGCAGTTATTACTCTTCTGCTGAAAAGGTTTTCATTAAGAGTTTTGTTTTTGAAAGAAATTATACTTTTATTCATCAAAAACGCATTAAATTGACCAAAAGTGACATTTAATGTTACAACAGATTTCTATTTCAAATAGATGCTGTTCTCCCTATTCATAAAAAAATAAAATGTATGATGTTTCCATAAAAATACTCAACAAATGCATCTCATTTCTCTCACATCCACTATTTTGTCGCACTGCATTCTGGGATTGGTTACATTTTGTAACTGGTGTCTGCTCTGCTCATAACTGATGTCATATTCTCTGGCACAATAAATACACCCGTCCATATGAATCATTTGAATAGCTCTTTCTCAAAAGGTTATTTGTCTCTCTGTTCCAGCCGGTTGTGTATTATGTGTCTTCTCTTAATGTCAAGGAAGAAAAGACCTCAATCAAGCTACTGATGTGGAACAAAATCTCTGACATGAACTGAATGGACCAGATCCAAAATCAACAGTCTCCCCATGAAATGAATTGATATCACATGGTTTATTGTGAAGCTGCAGCTGCGTTACATAAACCTGCGCTTTCCCTTTCAAAAGACTATTGAGCTCTCATTATGCTCTCGGCAAGAAAGACTTGACTTTTCTCTTAGCAAAAGAATACAAAAATTATATTTGTTTACCTTTTTAGAAGCAATGATGCTGATATCCTGTTTTACTGAACCAAAAACTGTATTTTCAGGTATATTTGCGGGTTAAGAATAACAGCAGTAGATGGTGAGCAAGGTCTGTCAAGTGTCAAAAGGAGTCAAAATCACTGTAAAAGTGATCCTTTTGTATTTGTTTTGTGCTTTTTGGGGACTGACAGACACTAAACATCTCCTAATGTGTGCCACGCATACAATTGTATTAAATGCATTACAAATACATCTACACACCAGTAAACTGTACAAATAAATTACATTTAATAGAACGATTTATTAGATTCTGTGCAGCGCCCCCTGCTGTGTGTTACATTAATTTAAGAAATATTCTCTACAAACACAATCTCTGCTGGAAATACAGTAGAGATGTTTTCTTATAATTCACTGTCAAAGCAAACCTGAACAAAACTGACATCAATATAAGGCCACCACTTACACCTTATAAGTAGGTTTGAAGCACACATATTACAGGTTTAGAATTGAATGTATTTGCAGGTTGGTAAATATTATGGTAACGTTTGAGTGATTAAAGATCAGACTCAGCTTCTTAATCATCACTCTTCAGTTCTGACCCTTCTCACCAGACAAAACTAAGAAACACGCACGCATTCATTTGAATGCAGATACCACAGATTCCTGCTTTTCTTATATAAGCATGCTTCAGTGCTGATGTAAGTTTTCACTGATAGAGAAAGTAAAAGATAAAAGCGCTCTCACTCACCCTGAGTAGTTTTCTGGACTCCAGTGTTGTTCTCTGTAGCTCCACATGTACTGTGAACTGTAGTGTTGAACTCCATGTGTGTGAACGTGACGGACAGGTGACAGAACAACGGCAGGTGCTGCTACAGCCAACAGGTGTGTGTGTGTGTGTGTGTGTGTGTGAGAGAGAGAGAGAGAGAGAGTTCAAAGTGACTTGAGGGTTACTTTAGGAAAAAGAAAAGGAAAGAGTGGTTCATGTTACACATAACTACTATAGCAATTCAATAGCAATGTTTCTACACAACGACTGTAGTACCAATTATTATTACTATTCTAAAATCATATTATGGAATGTGTTACTTTTTGGAAGTTTAGGAATGTGAAAAATCCTGCAGTAACATGGCAAGGAACTGAAAATGTGAAAATGTAAAAATGTAATTGCAACTTTCATCTCACAAATCTGACATTTTTCTCACAGGTTTTTCTTGCAGTTCTGACTTTTTGTTGTTGTTGTTGTTATTTACATCTCACAATTCAGTTTTTTTTAAATGAAAAGTTAATTTCCACTCACAATTCTGACATATATTTTTCAATAAATTACATTTATTGATTGATTGATTGATTTTTATTTTTTTATTTTTTAGAAACAGGCTTCCATAACTGAAAATCATTTCAAATTATTGTCAAAATTGTTAATGTTGTGTGATTCTAGCTGTAGGATGCAGTTTGCCTAAATTACCAATTTAAGATTTTGTTACATGTTTAAAATTAGCTGTAGTTTTTATGCCATGTTAATCTGATGTTAGATAATAATTTATCAAGAACATCTAATAAGTCTCACAATTTGTCCCTTTTATGCCTTTAAAGCAGCCAGTGGAGAAGTGTACTTTTTTATCTCTTTATTTAATTTAATTTTTTATTATCCATCTATCTGCAATTGTAGTTCCATTGTTGTACACTGGATGGAGCCATATAGCCTATTACACTACAGTACAGTACAGTCACCAGCTCTCATTATCATGTAGCATGACCCAAACCTCCTATCCATTTATATAAGTAAAGCTTCAGTCAGACAGAAGTGCGTGGAATGAATGTGCAGTGTGTGAATACAGCGGTGCTGAATTTATAATGTGTGTGAATAGCTACTCTTCTGTAGCAGAAGAGCTTTGATGAAAATATTTGATCATATATTGAGTGGGGGTGTGGGGAAAGACTAGGAAATTAGAACATTGTGTTTTTGTCTCAGATCTCAGAGTTCAGGCGAGCGTGTTGTGTGTGTGACTCAGCCTAATTCAGACTCCCTGATGGTTTCTGTGGCCCGTTTAGCCCGGCGTCAACTTATCATATGTTCCGGGAGGAAAAGCAGCACATGTCCTCCTTAGAATAAATATAGCTGCTTAAAGACGGCATGCAGAACACTGCTACACAGTCCTAGCGTAGCCAATCTCCACCTGTCTGCTGGATGGAGAGGAGCTGAATTTGGGTCAGAGATCTGTCGGAGAGCTCAAACACACACACACGAGCCCTGGGTGATTCAGCCGTACTGCAGATAGACAGAAAGAGAGGTGACCTGTTTGCATCCTTCAGCGTGCAGGAGCCTCGTAATGATGCTTGTCATGAAGGATACAGTCTTCAGAGAACCAGACGGGTCATTCTTATGTCAACGAGCCTGATAATGGAAATGATTGACGAAGCGTTGAGCTGTTTCACTGTTTCCATTTGGCGCTGCTGTATTCATCATATTCTCAAGCAGACATTTACACCAGTCGGGTCCAGAATGAACTGCTACATATTTAAAGGTGCTGTGTGTTGAATTGACACAGAGAGGTTGAACTAGGTATTGCAGTGCAAATTCAAAATATTGCCGAGGGTTTTTTCACCTGGTCCCTCCTCCTCAGACTTGACGCACACGCAGGCTGCCAGATTGACTACATCAACAGGAACAAGCACACTTGACAATGAATGAAATGAAATGCGCTGTGTTTTCTGCCAACTGGGAACTCAGGGTGCCGAATTACAATTGGGTAAACCGTCTGGTTTTACAAACCAAAACAAAAATCGACATTCCGGCCCAGGACTCACATTTTCAAAGGAGAATCACTGACTAGTATTGTTTTTCAGATAAACATGTATGTTAACTTAGCATGTTTTTTAAATATCTGCAAACATATTATGGTATTTTTATGCTCAAAAACGTACATACAGTACCTTTAAATGAGTGTTGTTTTCTTTTTATTTTATCTCAATTTTATTTGCTATGTGGTTGCATGGGTATCAGTGGTGGTTGTCAGGGCATTACGTTTGCTATAGTGTTCTCAGTGTTGTGTAGTGCATCATTATGGTTCAGTTAGGTGTTTGCTAGGGTGTTGGGGTGGATGTTCTGATGTTGTATAGCGCATCACTTTGCAGTTAGTGGTGTATTGCGAGCTGTTTGCAGGGTGTAGTGATTGTTATTGTGTTCTGAGGCACAAGGCATTGCGGTTCACTTTAGGTGTTCTGAGGGTTTTATAATTGAACTTCACTAAGAGCTTGATTGACAGGTGATCTGACCAATCTGCCATCTTGCCCGTCAAACAAATCAAGACAGGAGAGTAGATTAACTTCTGTGGACTTGAAAAACTTGAAACATTGTGTGTATTGATATCTTTAAGCGGTTGAAATAAAATACATTCTGATGCATTCATCTGATGTTTTAGGCCTTCTTATGTGTTTTCACAATGTTTAAATATTCAGGGCTGTAGTTTGTTCGAATCACTAACACTAACTGTTTTCCAGCATATATTTTCAGTGCAGGTTCAGCATGAGGAATTACTCTAAACCCAAACTCTAAGTAGGTCATCATTTCTGTGTGTACCAGCGCTGCTCACTGCTGAATTGGGAACTCTCTGATCTTTTGTTGTCTTGTAAAAAAAAAAAAAAAAAAAGGTTGAAGTTTCCTCCTCTGCTGTCTTCGGCTTGCACTTGCTGTAAAGACGGCCGTCCTGTAACTGATGTAGTGTTGTGTGCTTTTAGAGATGTTCAAATCTTTCAAACACTGCAAAATGTTCTGCTGCACTGTTGCTATGACACCTTGTATTTTTGGAGAAGAGAGGCAGATTATTTATTATGTTGTTTTGCTAACACAAGCATCACTTTTGCTATTGCTCATTTTGTTATTGCCTCATACTAATACTATAAAATGATAAAATATATACAAAATCATATATTTACACACACACACACATATACATATATGTTTGTTACTTTTTACTGTTTGTTTAAAAATAAAATTTAGTAATCAGCTCACTGCAACAGTGTTTCGTTTACCTACTGTACACTTCAGAGTTCCCTGCGGTTTCTCTCTTGTTCACTGGATGGATTTTGTGTTCTGAGTGTGTGAATAGTGAACTTATTTGGCTTATGCAAATCCTGTGCATGTGATAATTGGCCTAATTTAAATATTTATATAACTTGATGTCTTCAGCTGAACCTGGTAAGAATAAGGAATGAAGGGAAATTTGAAATAATTTGATTTTAGTGTAAACTGTGCAGACAGGCTCAATTATTTTCCTCAGATTGCAGTGAACTTCATAAATAATCTGAATACATTTGCTTGTGTTTACACGGGTCATGTTAAGACTACAATCAGGACACACGCGTGATAGTGTTGTCCTCTAAAGACCTGCTGTCTGTACAGAAAACACTCTCATCAGAGAGCTGAAATTATATGAAATAATGTAAGGAATTACTCTGAAGATAGTGAGTGTTTGTGAGATTTGCACTGGAAAAAGTATATGCCTTTTCCCTGCATTGTTAGACTATTTTATATATATATATATTATTTCTGTTACATTCTGTCATATTGGTTGTTTTAAGAAAGAAATGATTAAACAAGTATTTTTTTTTCTTTGATTAATAAAGAAATATAATTTTATAAATAACTATAAACCAAAAATTGGGAAAGGGTTGCAAGATTTCAAACTTCGTAAATGAGCTCATAAAATTTTAGCACCACCTTCTGAGGTTGACAATCCACATTTTCTAAATGCACCTTCTTTTATTGACTGTTTGCTGAGTTTCAGATCCTGAACCGTATGCATGGTGCCTTATACAATATTTTCCACATGCTTTGGGTAACAGGCTGTGCATCAGTTCAAAATGCATGTATATGTCAAGTGCCGCTGACTGCAAGAAGAGTTGTGATTGGCTGCCTTCCCTCAGCTCAATTACTTTATGGGTGGCCACACTTGCATTGATGGAAAGCCACCAATGGAAACTCTTCTTCATGCACCCCCAGAAGAGACAGTATGTGGAGTACATGGTGCAGAACAGATGACACATATATCCCAGATGGCAAGCAGTAGACTGTCCTGGTAACTGATTGTTCAGTTAGTTAAACTCATTCTGACGGTGCGACTATGGTTGAAAATATACTTGAATGACTTTAACCTTCAAGTTCCTGTAATAATATGCCGTACTTGTTCGCATACCGATTCTACATTATAGTGAATTATGTAAAATAGTAGCAATTTTCTGAAATCTGTTCTTTCAGAGTTTAAACCTGGCAAAATATGCATTCCCGTTCCATGATGAAAAGATCAGGAGAATATTTTTGCAAAAGGGTAAACTTGTTTTCACACCTTGTGGATACAAATATAGCTGGTTAAACATGGAACCATTTGGATAATGTTTTTCAGAGCCAAACGAAGAATTTTCCTGTTATAAAACTGCAGTCAAATTTGCCATTAGTGTTCATGTTATTTAGTATTTTCATTAAATACTGATTAAAACTAATGAACTACATGCACTTAATTATTGTAAAGCTGCTCGCAATTGCATGTTGTTGTGGTTCTAGTTTCACTTAATTAGTTGTAATGTGTGCATGAAGGACAGTAATAAAAGGTGTGAGCAGAACTGCACTGTGATAGAGAGCCGGGTTCATGATGGTCTGAGCTCTTCTGTCAGCTCCGGTCTGATTTAATGGCCTGATTTTCATAGTTGAAGGTTTTAGTGGCAGTGCAGAGTTAAAAATAAGCTGGGATGCCCTATACCCTCAGGACACAGGTCTGTCTGCTGATTTATCCATCTATTTATCTGTCTATCTTTCTGTCTGTCTGTCCGTCCATCCTAGCAACACTCTAGACACAAACAAGGATATCCTGGAAGCCTCAGAAAATCTTCCTAATGATCATAGTCCTTTCAGTTTGTGCTTTATATTCTCAGTCTTCTGAAGTCATGTGATGCTTTCTGTGAGGAGCAGCAACATTTTAACTGTTGTCTGTAGAATTTGTTTCCCTCTGCTGTTGCCCTCAAATCTCATTTACTTTTCCATGACATGTCATGCAAAGCATAACACCAAAATAGTCTTTTTTTTTTAAAGAATTTAGTCTTTTTCTTTATGAGCTTCCTCTATTATTTCCTTCACTGACAGAGCTGTAACATTTGCACAATGAATCATAATTCATCACAGGTTCTTTTTAACATTTACACAGGCGTCTACTGTTTTGACCTTTATGATGCATGTTAGCGTTACGACTACATGTGAGGTTTTTTGTAATGCAGCATTTCAACCTAAGACTATAACGCTCTTTCCTTTTTCTGCTTCAAAGCACTAATATATTTTCTTCTGAAAATGCACATATTTATACTTTCTTGTGCTGGGATTTGTGTTTGATGCAGTGCTCTCTCTCTCTCTCTCTCTCTCTCTCTGTCCCTCCTGTTTCCCAGCATGCATCACGTGTTGGTGTGATCAGAGGAGCATGCGAGGTAAGACGTAACAATTATTTAATGGAACATGAAGAGAACCGAACAGGTCTCATCTGCTCTAAAATCCTCCCATAATCTGCTTTTTAAAATACTCCAGTTAATCCTGCAGCGGTTTGTGTGGTCGACAACAGCGCCGGCTGACCCTCTGATTCAATTAAATGTGTAGAGTCAGAGAGGAAACAGACTGTCGTGCCATTTACAGGATTTACTGTAACCAGACAGGAGGCTCCAGCGCTTGTGTTGTCGTACCTCATGTGTGTGTGTTAGAGAGACGGACAGACTGAGAGCGACTAAAGTTAGATGAGTGGAATGGAAAAATGACATGTGGCCATTTAGGATGAATGCCAAAGTGTGATTTCTGTGTGTTTGAAGGGGTATGTGTGTGTAAAGCGTGTGTCGAGTGTGTGTTGTTTGCCTTGGGCTGAGCAAACTCTCTCTCTGTGTAGCTGATGGGGTTTTAAATAACAGTTCGAGAGGTTCAAACCAACATCACAGAATCCAGCACAGAAACATAAACACACACAAGAGAACATGTACAACCTGCACCGAGCACCTGACAGAATCTATGATCTAGTCATTATATTGATTCAAAAGAATGTTGTCCCTGTGTTGTACATTTCTTCCATCTTCATCTAATGTTTAAAGTCACTGTTAGTCCCAAAAATGATGGGTACTACTACAAAGTATGTTGTAAATGATATATTTGCAATACATTTAATTTATACACTACTGTTAAAATGTTAAGGAACAGTACTTTTTTTATTCAACAAGGATGGATTAAATTGATCAAAAGTGCCAATAAAGTTTTTATTATTGTTTAAAAAAAGTTTTTTTATAAATGTTGTTCTTTTGAACTTTTTATTCATCAAAGAATCTTGAAATTAAAATGTATCACAGTACAGTAAAAACATATTGCAGCACAACTGTTTACATCACTGATAATAATCAGAAATGTTTCTTGAGCAGCAAATCATCATATTTTCATGATTTCTGAAGATGTTTTCATGTGACACTGAAGACTGGAGGAATGATGCATTCAGCCAATGCGGATGCAAAGAATAATCATATTTTAAAATATATTCACATACAAAACAGTTATTTTAAATTGTAATAATATTTCACAATATAACCGTTTTTACTGTATTTTTTAATTAAATAAGTACAGCCTTGGTGAGCAGAAGAACTCATCATTTTTGCAGTTCCATTCAGTGCCTCAGAAGTGATTCAAAAACTTGAATAACTTCTTTATCTAAACTAAAATATGCTACAATACTGTAGCGGGCCAAAGGTTTCATAATGCAGATACATACATACACATCAAGTGCTTGAAAAGAGAGAAGGAAGAAAGAACTGAGGTGGCTCACATTTCCCTGATCTGTTTGTTGAAACGAATGAAGAGAGTTGAGACATTCTTCTTTGTCTTTACTTCCAACTGTATCGCTGTAATTAGAGTCAGCACACACACACACACACACACACACACAAACACACCACACACATGCCTTTCACACCAAATCAAATCCACGCTTCCCATAAACTGTAAGTAACAAGCCATTTCACTCATGTTTAATTATCGTCTCACTGTGAGGTCACGCGCATCTGCTGACAGATGTTCAGTAGTTTAGTGTCTGGACTCTATTAATCTAAAGACACAATGTCATTCAACAATCACTCAAGAAAACTAAAACCAGTAACATCTTATGTTCCTGAAATCATCTTGTAATAGAAGCTCTTTCTAAAAACCTTTTTGCTGAGTTTCGTTTGTGAGTCTTTCTTTCGCTGGCAAAGTGTGTGAATCGCGGCTTTTAGAATAGATGTTTTGAAGTTGTAAAAGTGCATGCTTGGAGGTGATAATTAATGAGGAAGGCACAGAGACCTCTGAGAGCTCCTGAAGAGGTGTGGAGAGTGCAGTCTATAGTCAGACTGTGAAACGAGACGAGATGAATGATTTGCTCGCACTCACAAGCAGCTGGCAAGAAATAATAAGCAATGTAAAGTAATGATTGTGATGTCACTGAGCAATATTGAACAGTGAAGCTGTGTAGTGTTCTTTTATGTGCAAAAGCAATTTGTGTGAGAACAGGTGTTAAATCTGCCAAAACCTAGCTTTTATTACATCCTTAAAAGTAAAAGAATGCAAAAATATACCTTAGAAAAAACAATAATCTGTGAGAGAATGTGCCTCACTGTGATTTCAAGGTAAAGCATGTTCTTAACCACGGTAAAATCAAACCTTCACATGACTAATTGCTTTCATAAAACAGCTGCATCAGCAATATAATAAAGCACCAATAATGTTCAACCAGATGTGCATCTCCTGAATACAGCAGGGGAATAGTGTTCGGCATAGTTTACACATCAAAGATCGTTTGGTTGGACTCATAAAAATGTGAAAATGTGAATTTGATGTCATTGCACAAAATTGAATCATGCTTTTCTAAGTGTTCTTAGCGCTAGGGCACTTCTTGTGTCAAATCATTCAAATTTCAGAATTTATACCTGCTCAAATTATTTATTGTTATTTATTTTTTCTGAACAGAGTAGGCAGAATATTAAATGTTGTGGATGGATATTTACTGAGTGATCCACTATTTTGTAGAGAGGGGTCAAGATGACAATTTTCACCTGAGATTTGGAGCCAAATAACAGGGGGATAAAGTGACTTGAGAAAGATGGCAGCATCATAATATTATTTTTACACAAATATCGGTAGCTCTGTTAGAAAAATATATTGACTTTAGCAGCACTTATTTCAATGGTGACAGTTCAGAAATGGGGGGGGGGGGGGACTTGTCACGTTTTTTTTCCAGAATGTGCCTAAGATGTATTAAAATAATGTAAAATCCTATTAGATTCTGGTTCTAGCCTGAAGCTGACAATAGAAGTTTGTGCTTTATTTCCAAAGTGGTGCATGTCATGATTTAGACAGCTAGGGTGATGTTTTTGTTTAATTGACAGCACTAGACGTGAATGTTTCCCAGTTTCACTAAAATCTGTGAAATATTAAACAATGCTTAGAGCTGGCTTACCTCGAATGATCTGACAGCTGCAGTCCATGGAGACACAACACTGTTTGTGTTTTGTTATTCTTCTCATCCGGTTTGGATAAGATATCCTGAGAGAGAAATATAATTAGAAAGGAGTTGTTTCTTGTCTTGTGTACAAGAAAAGTGATACACTATGAACATTTTCATCAATCCTAAGGATAAATTATACATTCTGCAAAATGTTTTCTCTCTTTTTTTGCTTAAGGATCTGGAATATAACTGTACTGTTCCACTTAAGTCCTTTTATTCAGCCGTATTTTGTGTTTATATTCCCATGGCTGCAATTTTGGTTGCATTTTTAAAGTGGTGCTCCAAAAATATTGTTTTAATACAACATTTAAAATGCACATGTGTTCATTGCCTGATCTCTCTGTCTCTCCTCTGAGCAATCTGAGTGTAATCTATATGGAGTTATAGGCCATGCTATCTTGATCTTTATACTCAAAACATTCATCTAAGTAGTTTGTTTGAGATAATTTTAGCTGTTTTCGCTACACAGATTTGGTGGACTGCAGCTGTTGCCATCTATGGATGTTCTCATGTGTCTCACAACCATCTGCCGATCAGATGCCACGTCACGTAAGCTCTTCATGTGGTTTTGACATCTCTGTTTATCTCTCTTTATTTGATGAGCTTAAAATACTTCTGGCAGTCTGTTGGATATGAAGGACTTGGCTGCAAATAAAACAAAGCACATTCGAATGTGAATCTACAGTTTTGAGAAATTCACTAATTGCAGTACTTAATTAGATGATCCATGCTTAGAACTGAAGACAAATGTGTATAAATGCACAATGCATTTGCCAGACTCTGTTCGGTGTCTGTGTGTGTTTTCTTCCCCCCACGTGCTCCATGTTTATATCCATGCCCTTATTTGGTTTTCCTGTTCCTGTCTTCAGTTCTATCAGCTCCAGGTGTTCCCCATTAATTTGTGTCCCATCATTGTCTGTCTATTTAAAGTTTTCTCAGATTCTAGTTCTCTCTCTGCTGTTATACGTCTTCTGTGAGTTCCTGTGATTTCCATGTCTTTGAATTAAAATTCAATGTTGAGGAATTCTCCAGCGTCTCCTTGCTCCTCTTCCCTGTGTAATGTGACAGTAACAGTAAGCTGCGCCTTTTCTCCCTTTTTATCTCCGTTGTTTAAAGTCTTTTGTTTTCCTTTTCGCATCGTGCCCCTATGGATGAACAAGTGATGTTTATCGCATGGCTCAGACCTCACAACTGCAGACCATGTGTAACCACACCAGCCCAGATCCTCCACATCCAGCATCTTCACCTCCAAGATCGTCTGAGACCAAATGTAACAATCGATTTTGAGTAACCTAAGAATTTCTGCACAAATTGTCAGAAACAGTCTCAGGGAAGCTCATATGCATTCTCGTCGTCCTCATTGAGGTCTCGACCTGACTGCAGCTCGACGTCATAACACCCTGGAGTGGGCAAATGCTCACATTAGATGGTGTCTTGCACTTTGGAGAGGCGTTCTCTTCATGGATGAATCCCGGTTTTCACTGTACAGGGCAGATTGTAGACAGCGTGTATGGTATCGTGTGGGTGAGCAGTTTCCTGATGTCAACATTGTGGATCGAGTGGCCCATGGTGGCGGTGGGGTTATGGTATGGGCAGGTGTATGTTATGGACAACGAACACAGGTGCATTTTATTAATGGCATTTTGAATGCACAGAAATACCGTGATGAGATCCTGAGGCACATTGTTGTGCCATTCATCCACGACCATCACCTCATGTTGCAGCATGATAATGCACGGCCCCATGTTGCAAGGATCTGTACACAATTCCTGAGCAAACTCACTGGACATGTCACCCATTGAGCATGTTTAGGATGCTCTGGATCGGGTGTATACAACGGTGTGTTCCAGTTCCTGCCAATATTCAGCAACTACACACAACCATTGAAGAGGAGTGGACCAACATCCCACAGGCCACAATCAACACTTTTATTGGGGCCAGCCTGAGGCACACCTGTGCAATAATCGTGCTGTCTAATCAACATCTTGATATGCCACACCTGAGAGGTGGATGGATTATCTCAGCAGAGAAGTTCTCACTAACACAGATCTAGACAGATTTGTGAACAATATTTGAGAGAAATAGGCTTTTTGTGTACATAGAAAAAGTCTTAGATCTTTGCGTTCAGCTCATGACAAATGGGGGCAAAAACAAGAGTGTTGCGTTTATAATTTTGTTCAGTGTAAATGCGGCAAGCTTGCCAGCCAGCCCCAAAGCTCCCTCCAGTGCCCTCTCCTCGTAAGCGCCCTCCAGTGACCGCTCCTTCAGAGCTTGCTCCAAATGTCGACCCTGGCCCAAGAGTTTGCTCCAATGTTGGCCCAGACCACGCCTTTTCCCCCTGATTCAGAAGAGGAAACTAGGGGTTTGGAGAAGGGTGTCTGAAGAGGTTGTAAGGCTCCAGCTGCTCTGCCATGACCTGAGTCGCCCGTTTCGCCATTGCATCCCGAGTCCCCTGATCCGCCATGGCCTCCTGAATCCCCTGATCCGCCATGACATCCCGACCAGGTTCTGCTCCAACCCACTGTCCAGTGTCTGTCTTGAGGGACCTCCAGAGCACACCCCCCCCCTCTTTGGATGTTATGTGGTGTAAGGTCATGCCTTCCGGAGGGCGGCGTTATGTCAGACTCTGTTCCGTGTCGGTTTGTTTACATCCCCCTACATGCTCCATGTTTGTTTTCATGCCCTTATTTTGTTTTCCTGTTCCTGTCCTCAGTTCTATCAGTTCCAGGTGTGTCCCATCACTTTCTGTGTATTTAAATTGTTCTCTGTTTCTAGTTCTCTTTCCGCTGTTATACATCTTCTGTGATTTCCTCTGTTTTTTTTTCCACGTCTTTGAAATAAAATTCCATATTGAAGAAATTTCCAGCATCTCCAGCATCTCTTTGCTCCTCGTTCCCGACAGCATTAAAGTCTCAAAAGTTGTTCAGAGTCTTCAGTTTGGCTAATGAAGTATTTGGCAGAAATGTTTATTCAAATAATAATAATAATAATGCATTTGTTTTATTGAAGACTGGTGTCTTTTATCCATTTTAGTTGCTGTATTTTATTAAAGCAATACGCTGTGTATTCACAAGATTTTACCGCAGTTAAAGAAGAAACTCGCTTTATTATCTGCCATTATATGGATTGATTATTTTTTTCTTGTTCTTCTTTTTTTTTTCTACAAATCTTCATTTGTATTCATCTGAAGTCATCTGCGATGGCATGAGGGTGAGAAAATTTATTTTTGGATGAACTATCCCTTTAAGTGACATTTGCATTTATTTATTTACCAGATGGTTTTATCCAAAGCATCTTATAAAGAACATCATACGCAATTTGTCATAAGAGATGACAATATTCATGGTGGATAACAAAGATTTTTTTTTAAACAAACAAGAGTCTGCATAATAAACAGAAACCAAAGTACACAAAATAAATGTGGTTTGATATGCCAGTATTTGTTTCAGAGGTAGTGATGTGGGACTGAATGATTTGTTTTTGTTTATTCGTTTTCTCTGAATGCATTGATTGGCTGGTAGTGTTTGTATTGATTACAAACTCTTTTCCTCACAGAGAGAGAGATGCAGCTCAACTCTCTGCCTGCGGCTACAACACAGTTTACTCTGACTGACTGCAGTGATTACCCAGGAAAACACTCAATATTGAGTTCAACATGTTTGGTGTGGGTGTGTGTGGGTGCGTGTGTTGAAGTGCAAGCAAAAGAAAGATTATTGGATGCAAGACAAAAGGTATTGACATTAAACTTTAAAGGAATAGTTCAGTTAGTATGAACTTTATTACTGTTTACTCACCTCATGCTATTATTTTTCCATAGTTTGAGCTCTTCTGCTCACCAAGGCTGCATTTATTTGATGAAAATACAGTTAATACAGTAAAATTGAGAATATAAAACCGCTGTATATATTTTAAAATGCAATGTATTGCTGTGATCAAATCTGAATATTCATCATCATTCCTCCAGTCTTCAGTGTCACATGATCTTCAGAAATCATTCTTATATACTGATTTGCTGCTCAAGAAACATTTATGATTATTATCATTGTTGAAAACAGTTGTGCTGCACAATATTTTTGTGGACCCATTTTTCAAGATCCTTTGATGAATAAAACAGTTCAAAAGAACTGCACTTATTTAATTATTTAAATTTTCATTGACTGTCACTTTTGTTCTGTTTAATGCATCCTCACTGAATGAAAGCATTGTTTTAACTGTATCTCTTTATCATTAACGCTAGTTTATATAATCTGAACAGTACAGTAACTCAAAGTCCATCACTCTAATAATCTCC
>NC_081771.1:32479680-32599680 GCF_963082965.1 Carassius carassius
AAATAATAAAATCACTAAAACTTTATCTAAAATCAATACAGAAAATCTAAAAATAAAAAAAAATTAAAATAATAGTATATTATACTAAAATAACATTACCAAATTACTATACGTGCATCCTAATTTGTGTGCATTTTGTGTTAAACCGGTGCAAGTAGTTTGTCTCAAAGCATTGCATTTTTGCTCCTAATTCTTCCAACACCCTTTGTGCTACAGACATGAATGAGTGATTAGATCATGAAGTGTTTTCACTTTTCTAAGCAAATACATTTTCACATGTCAGCTGGCAAAACCGAGACTTGAGGGAGGTACCGGAGACATTTCTAAAGATCATTCTGAATATCGTAGAACCTTTTAGAATTGGGCCACTAAGAAACCGCATAGCAACACCCTGGCAACCAATCCACCGAGACACATTTACTTAAGTCTAGTTCATTGAAATGCTTGTGTGGCATTGAGGTCCTGCCTCACTCATGCACAGCGTTAAATAATTTCCGAAAAATTACATGCATGGGATTATCTGCAATTCAATTTCCCATGCAATCCCCTCTGGGTAATGCGCAGTATGAGTTGAGTCTACATGTTAAATGGAGCCCTTCAGTAACACACGGCTCTAAATGAAGCATGCACATATTTATGCATGGTTCTGCCTCCAGGTTTTGCCTTCCCATAAGCCCCTTGGGCAGAGAGAGATAGTAAGTGCTGGGAATCTGGTTAAGCAATCGTGAGTTCAGACTGGATAGGAATCTAACCATTTTAGTTCATGGCAGTGTTATTTAAAATTATTAATGCAATTGTAGTATTTATTAATATTTTGAATTGG
Organism: Carassius carassius; assembly: GCF_963082965.1. Classification (NCBI taxonomy): domain Eukaryota; kingdom Metazoa; phylum Chordata; class Actinopteri; order Cypriniformes; family Cyprinidae; genus Carassius; species Carassius carassius. The sequence continues at coordinate 32,480,504 of NC_081771.1, forward strand.
TTTTAATAGCATTTTTTATTTTATTTAGTATTTCCATCCATTTAACTTTGAGTAATTTTTAATATTTCTATCATAAAAACAATTGCTTTACTTTTAGTTCCATTTCAGTCATTTTAATACTTTGTTGTATTTAATTTACTTTAATTAACAACACTGGTTCATAGGATTAGATTCCACTTCAGATTCTGGTTCTTTTAAGATTTGTTTAAGATGCAAATGCTATGCACAAAATATTTCTGTTAATATATTTCAATGTTTTACCTAAACTTAAGAAACTACAGTTGCACAGACGGATTTGAAGACTTAAGCTTTAGTGAGTTGATAATCCGATTCAAAACCAAACTAAAGCTGATAGTTTGAGTAGAGTTTGAGACTCATTTAAAAGAGCAGACTCGTGAAAGTCCAACTACTGTGTGTGTTTCAGGGCAAGAATCTGATTCCTTCAGCTGCTGGTAACTACAGATTAAACTACACGGTTCTGATCGGTGACAAGCCGTGTGTGTTAACCGTGTCCGAGGCCCAGCTGATGTGTGAATCGCCAGACCTCTCCGGACAACATAAAGTCACTGTAAGTGTGTCATGCAATGATTGCCTTCTCCTCTTCTGATCTCCTTCCCACGACTATCACAGCGTCTCATCCTATGCCTCTTTCTCTCCTCCGTGTCTTTTGTTCTGCGTTTCAGCCGTGTTTCTCAGCATCAGATTACTGCTGGGAGTTTCTGTCGTGGCTCTCTGGGGTTTTGTGTTGTATTCATTTACACACAGTTTGCAAAGAATCTGAGACGCAGATCTGTATTTACATGTAGTCAGTTTCATCTTTTAATAGATGTCTTTATTTGCAGCACATGCATGTTCTATTATATTTTGTATGGCAGAGTTATTAAAACATCACTCCCATGTTTTTTCCCAAGCTGTCTGCTCTGTTTCTGTGTGAGAACGACAGAGACGCTGTGACCCATATGTTTGTCCTCGACCTATATATGGTGACCCATATCGATGCTGTGTGACAGCGAGAGACTGCTGTTTAGCTACTGCTTTACTCACAATATCAACCTTCACACTCACCCTTTTTAACTGTTTTAGCCGCCTTAAACCCAGTCAAGTTTGATCTACATCATTAAACTGATGGTTCAGTCAAAAAGTACAGTTCTGTCATCATTTACTAGCCTCAACTGCATCAATTCTTCTTCTTCTTCTGCTGAACACAAAAAGGAGATATTTTTTATGAAGGTATTTTTTTCATACTATGGAAGTCAATGGGGACCAGCCACTGTTTGGTTTCCAACACTATCACTTGTGTTGTCTAAAGATGCAGGTTTGTTTGAGAGATGTGGAATTATGGGATATATTTGGGTAGTGCTGTGTGAGGTGCATTCGCAATGGGACTGTAGGATGGATTATTTTAATCGCAACTGTTTTAAGAGCTCATTTTATATTTATGGATTCCCCTTACATACTCTTATAATGTGAGTTTAGGTTTCTTAAACCAAAAACAATCTTAGTTTATTTTTATGATCATTTTCCACCCTCCTGATGTTCACAATTAAATATGATGATGTTCCATATGTAAATGACCTGTGTTATGATTGGCTGAGATTTTGCATATGAATTCAGGAGCACCACCTCCTCATTTCATATGCGAAACACACTTTCTTTCATGCTTGCTTTTGCACTTTTTGCTCCTTTTTCTCTCTTTCCTTCTTTCATTCTCTTTTAAGACCGTCTAAAGATGCAGATTCACTTGAGAGATGTGGACTGTGATGATGGATGTGTGGATTGTGGGATCGATTGTTATTGTAGTCATAACTGTTTTAAGAGCTCATTTTATATTTTCTCTAGTTCTAGTCTACATTTATTGAACCAAAACAATTATAGTTAGTATCTTTATTTCCATTTTCCACCATCTTTGGCATTTACCCTAAAACAGGCTAGTGTTCCATATGTAAATGACCTCTCTTATGATTGGCTGAGTTTTTGCATATGAAATGAGGAGCAACCCTTCTGCTGAGTTATTGAAGCAGTGATTTTAATGAGCTCATGAAGGCTAACACTGATTTCTGAACTGTTTTTATTGTTTAGTTATAAGAACTGTTCTTTGTGGGCTTGCTTAATCAAACTCTGTTGTTTCATTGGAAAGAGAAAGTTCTTGTTTTCCATGCAGTGGCTGTTTTGACAGCTGTCAGTCATGGTGTGATATGATGTGTGACGCTCAGCGTGTGTGTGTGTGTGTGTATGTGTGTGTGTGTATGTGTGTGTGCTGTGCAGATCCTGGCCGGAGGTTTCCGATACTCTCCAGGAACTCTGCAGATCTACTCGGACAGTCTGCTGACGCTCCCCGCCATCATCGGGATCGGAGGAGGAGGAGGTCTTCTTCTGCTCGTCATCATCATCATCCTCATCGCTTACAAGCGTAAATCCCGTGACGCGGACCGGACGCTCAAGCGGCTGCAGCTGCAGATGCACAATCTGGAGTCCAGAGTCGCTCTGGAGTGCAAAGAGGGTAAAACATCACTGCATTCACTGACTCACTCTTTCATGCTTTGTTTTGCTTTTTTTTTAATCGGCTGCACTTTTTACTTTCACTCTTTCAATTTTTTTCACTCTTGTAATATCTTTCATGCTTTTTCTTCCTTTTGCACTCTTTTACACGTCTTTCTACCACTCCTTTGCCCCTTTGTTTTTCATTTGCTCTCTTGCACTTTATTTGCACTTTTAATGCTTCATTTTGCATGATTCATTTTCTTGCTATTTTTGTGCTTTCTTCCTAGTGCACTACTTTATTTTGTGCTTTCTTTTGCTCTTTTTGTTCTTTCTTTTCCTTTTCACCCTTGCACTTTTTCATGTTTTTTTCACTTTTTCATGTTTTATTTCTCTCTCTCTCTCTCTCTCTCTCTCTCTCTCTCTCTCTCTCTCTCTCTCTATTTTGATTACTCTTATACACTTGCACACTTTCTTTCACTTTGTACTTTCTTTGATGCTTTTTCATGCTATTTCAATTTCTTTTTTGCCATTTCTTTCATTCTTTCACATTTCCATTCGTTCATGTTTTTTGCACTTTTCCTTCCTTTCATGCTGTCATTCACTTTCTTTTGCTTTCTTTTTTCCGCTCTTGATCACATTCTCATTCTTGCTTTCAGACTTTTTCCTCTTTCTTTCTTTCTTTCTTTCTTTCTTTCTTTCTTTCTTTCTTTCTTTCTTTCTTTCTTTCTTTCTTTCCTTCTTTCCTTCTTTCTTTCTTTCTTTCTTTCCCTCTTTCTTTCTTTCTTTCTTTCTTGTATTCATTCACATTTTTTGTTGGTTCTTTGTCTGTTCCTTTGTTCTCTTTCATTAATTTGTTTGTTCTCTCCATCTCATCACTCTCCTTCAATATCTTTCAATTGTTTACAATTGGTTTTCCTGGTTTAATTTGATCGTCCTCTTCCGTTTGCTCATCTCTCTCTGATTGGCTTTGTTTTCGGTGGTCTCCTGTTAGCGATGACCTCATGATGCTCACATCATTTATCACACGCACCGAACGCCCGTCTCATTCCCGCCGCGGTCACGAGGGTGAGACGAGCCGCCCATTATCTGTCTCTGTCGGGCCCGAGGTGACGACCTTGTCTGTCTCCAGACACGGAGAGAGGGATGAGGACAGGGAAGAGAGGATAAAAGAGATGGATAGCAGGAGGTGAGAGTGACAGGTCACTGATAAGTGATGAGACGTCCTCCAGGATGAATAAAAAGAGGCAATAAATAACCACAACATCCAGATTGATCAGGTCAGTGGCAGCAGTAGCAGACCGGATCAGAAGTTTGGGAACAAAAGCACATATTTCTGATATTCCATATAGCTTTATAAAAGGAGCGGAGCAGAGACCGCGTTAGGACCATGTGCTAGAAGTGCAGGTGTCATCAGACCATTCATTTTAAAAGCCTTGTCAAATCAGAAAGCTCCAGTCTGATTGGTTGGCTTCATGCAGTTTCCAGGAATCAGTGCACACTGGTTTGTATCAGTCCATCAGGGGCAAAGTTACATTAACAATTTTTACAATTTGACTTCAGATGTTTGACAGATTTTGATTTTGACAAGTAGTGGTCAACCAACATGGATTGTTTGATTGCCAATACTGATACCTTAGAAAACAGAGTAAATTATGTTTATACAAAGACAATATATATATGAGATAGCACTATTTGATTTAATTATAGCAAATAACACTTTAACCAACAATGAAATATAACATAAATGCACTTGCTGAACATTAAAGCTTAATATAGCACTTGCATTTCTTTTGTAAATAATAATAAAACGAAGCTAATATACCGTTGACTTTCGTAGTTAACCAGTTTCGTCTAATAAGTGATTAGTGAACTGATGAAGACGGACAATCATGTGCATCTCTTATTATCAGTCACTCGTTGGTAAAATGCTGATGATTTAAAAATACGCAAGATGTTTATGCTGAGGGTGTGTTACAGTATATGGTTGCTAGGGTATGCTGAGTGGTTGCTAGGGTGTTCTGGCTGTTTCCCGGGATGTTGCTATGTGGTTTTTAGGGTAATTTTTGAGCACACCACTACAGACTGAAATTCTGATAGAAGTTCACATTTTCTACAACTATATTCTTCCTCTTCTTAGAACCGTTCGTGGAGAATCTGGAGGTCTTGGCTTCTGCTCGGCGGTTTGCACAACACTGTGATTAATTCTTTCTCTTGGTCTCGGTGTTTCCAGCGTTTGCGGAGCTGCAGACTGATATCCATGAGCTGACTCAGGATCTGGATGGAGCTGGAATCCCGTTCCTGGATTACCGCACCTACGCCATGAGAGTGCTTTTCCCTGGAATAGAGGACCATCCGGTGCTGAAGGAGATGGAGGTGAACGCTGGACACCTGTCAGATTTAATGCATTCGGCTGAACTGGACGAGATTTTGGAAGTGTTTCTCCGTCTCTCTCAGGTGCCGGCGAATGTGGAGAAGGCTCTGACTCTGTTTGGCCAGCTCTTGAATAAGAAGCACTTTCTGCTGACGTTCATCCGGACGCTAGAGGCCCAGCGCTCGTTCTCCATGCGCGACCGCGGGAACGTGGCGTCCCTCATCATGAGCGCCCTGCAGGGTGAGATGGAGTACGGCACCGGCGTCCTGAAACAGCTCCTGTCTGACCTCATCGACAAGAACCTGGAGAGCAAAAACCACCCCAAACTCCTGCTGCGAAGGTACTGCGTAATATGATGGCTGTTTTTTTCCCAATCGTTTGCATTTTTGCATGTGTTTTATAGATTTTTATACAATAGTTCAATAAACAAGAAGTTAGTTTAGACACAATATTTTCAATATCGTCTGTTATGCTCCGTTTTGCAAGGGAAAATATTTCCAATCAAATCCACAGCAGAACTGTTGTGCGTCTTTCGTTGCTGTAGGAATGCACTTTTTGCCCAAACAGAGCGAGTCAATAATTCAGTGCTTCATTCATAAAGAACGAATCAGCCGTTTGAATGAATCAGTTGAATGAATGACTAAACGACTCGCTCATTAAGACACTTGTGGTTTTAGTTTAATATTGAGAGTATCATAAAAAGAAAACATATTTCAATATTTAAAAAAAAAAGTAATGCCAGTTATGATCATTATTTATGCAATGTAAAATCAAAATATTTCTTTCTAAAGTTACTTTTTTTGTAATATCTATTTAGTTTAACAAAGTGACACATACAGTAATCTGTTTGATTAATCTGTGATCAGTCAGATGAAAATTATTCATTGCATGACAGCCCTAATATTAATCTTGCTTTCTGAAACAATTTAGCAAAATGAAATGAATTTATGCTTAAAACAAGAGAAAATATCTGCCAATGGGGTCCGAGAAATAAACTTAATTCAAATGGAATTAAAACAAATGGATTTTTCTGACTGAAATGAAAAACCATTTTCTGAAGTCTAATTGCTTAATGTTCACAAGTTCCCAGGGTGCACCTGGTTTAGTCACAGTGTTAATGGACGTGATGAAAGTGATGAGTTTGACTTCTAGGGGTCACATTTGCTCCTTCTCCATCCCTCCGTTTCTCGGTTTGCCCTTTCGCGTCTGTGACTCTGTTTCTGTCAGATAGTATTACACACCTGAGCACACCGTCGTTCCCCGCGGAGCGCCGGCGTGAGGAGGAGCGCTGTGGGAGATGAAGCTCCTGCAGGAGACGGGAGACTGAGGGGGAGCTGATGACTTTAGTGCTGTAATCTCTCCTTTCGCTCGTGTCTGTCTTCAACCAATATCACAGAAAAAACAAGTCAATGCTTTGTGAAATGGATTTTTGCATTTCAGTGTTTCATCTACCGGTACATCTCTTTGGCATCAGCTTTATTTGCAACAAATGTACAAAGAGGCATCCCCAGATCCATTTGGATGAATATGACCGTAGAATGTTACGATACAATAATATCATGGGACATTTTTCATTTACTCCAAAATTAAAAGGAAAAAAAATTGCATAAAGAAAAAGAAGCCTGTTTTTAGAACAATTGTGACCCTGGAGCACGTTGGAGGCTGAGTGAATAAGTTTCCATTGATGTTTGGTTTGTCAGGAGAGGACAATATTTGGATATATATTAGAATCTGAGGGTGCAAAACAAATCTGAATATTGAGAAAAGTTGACTTTAAATCACCACCTTTAAAGTTGTCCAAATTAAGTTCTTAATGCATATTACTAATCAAATTATTATTATTTGGTATAATAATATATTTTTGGTATAAAAGAAAAATCAATCATTTTGACCCAAACAATGTATTTTTTATATGCTTTACCATTACAGTAATGAAAAATGGTTTAATTGTCATGCAAGTAATATCACTATATTGTCTGAAAATGCAAAATAAAATAAAGTTTAGTTTCTTCAAACAAAAATTTTTGCATAATTTATTTATTGATTGATTATTATTTTAGTTATTTAATCCATGTATTATAATTACTGCTACTACAACTACTACTAATGCCATATGTATTCATTCATTCATTTTAACTCATTTATAACTACTATTATTATTGCCAGACTGGTTTTGCAATATTTAGCAATACCTCAAAAATGATCGTTCTTTTCTGTCTGTACTGATCTCTTGTCTAGTTTGGTTTTAGATTATTTTTCCACTATAACTTCTCAGTTTCTGTTCCTCTCTCTCACCTGACAAACCTGACGATCAAATAAAAGTGAGCAGTCAAATCTCAATCCTTCACCCCTCCAGAAACGTTTCCAGAACAACAATCTCAGGTTTTTTTAAGAATTCCTCACAGCGTGTCGTTCACATCGCGCTCTCGTGCCTTATCGTGTTCCTCTGCATCGGTCTTAACGAGTTAATAATTCAGCAGAGATGGTAAAAACAAACATATTTCACCAGATTCCTCGTCTGCGCCTCCTCTCGCACGCCGTGAGCAGATTAGCACTAATAAGGTCCGTTAATTACCAAGCCGTGTAATTAGCCTCATTCCGAGGGACTTGTTTTTGGAGGGTTGTCATTGTGCGCCAGGTTTCTATTTAATAACAGAAGATACAGAATATTTTTAATTGGTGTTTTCTTAATGAAGTTTAATGCTTTGCTTTGCGAGGGAAGAGAGCAGTGCTTTGGTTTGTTGTTAATGTGAAATTATTAGCATGTTTGCTTTGCGCTCGGGTCCTTTGAAGCTTTGAAGGAATAATGCGGCCGCGACACTTTGATGTCAAATGAGTTTAATTCAACAACTTGAGGAATCGGGGAATGAAGAAGCCTTCAAAGCATCTCTCTCTGCTCTTAAAGGTTACCTCAGGGACTCCGACACCCAAGTAAATAAATCCTTGACATTTATTTTTTACTCTGTTTCCCCCTCAGGACTGAATCCGTGGCTGAGAAGATGCTAACAAACTGGTTTACTTTCCTCCTCTACAAGTTTCTGAAGGTGAGTGGAAGGAACTGGATGACTGTTTCCATGTATCTTAAGTGATGTTACTCATTTTATGGATTTCCTGCTTACAAAAAAGAGCTTTGCTGGTCTTCCACTGGTCTGGTTTACTGGTTTAAAAGGGCTTTTGTCACATGTTTTATTTGGTATGTTTGACAAAATAATATTTATGCAATTTCAATGCATTTATTTGCATGTATACTTTTATGCACTATTTTATTCAGCGACGTTGCATTCAATAGAGCAAAAGTGAAGACATTTATAATGATACAAAAGTTGTTACTATGTTACTATTTCTAAAGAAACTAAAATGTCTCGGTTTCCACAAGATTATTGGGCGGCACAGTTGTTTTCAACACTGATAATAATCAGAAATGTTTCTTGAGCAGTAAATCATCATATTATTCTGATTTCTGAAGATCATGTGACACTGAAGACTGGAGGAATGATGCTGAAAATACAGCGGAGCATCACAGAAATAAATTACAGTGTAATTTATATTCACATAGAAAACAGCTATTTTGAATTGCAATAATATTTCATAATTTTCCTGTTTTTACTGTATTTCTGATTTAATAGGTGCAGCCCTGGGAAGAGACTTCTTTCAAAAACATTTAAAAAGTCTTACTAACCCCAAACTTTTCAATGATATTGTATGTTTGTTTGAAAATGAGGTTTAGTCTTAAATCTAGTTTCTTTTTAGTTTTGATATTTGCATCAACTTTTAGTTTTATCAACTAAAATTATTCTTAAAGTAAAGTAAAATGACCTAAAACAAATGAGTATGATGCTACAAAATGTCAAGGAAGTTTTCATCCACAGACAAAACGTTGACGGATATCAGTAAACCACATTTTTCTCTTTACAGGATCACGAGTGATTTAATAAATGCAGCGGTGTTCGATTGCATATTTAAGGTCCAGACACTCTCTGTGCATGATGATGTTGGCGTTGAATTACGGTTTCACCTTGAGTTTGTTTATTGAAATTCAGATGTACCTCATCATTCCCGCAGGGGAAGTTCATTCATTATTACAATCTTTAAGAACCTGCATTAACATGAAGCACTTCCATAAACACACCGGGTGAGGGGCGTTGTGTGTGTGTGTGTGTGTGTGTCGTCTCCTGCTGCTCATTAACAGCTGTGTGTTTAATTATCCTCTGTGCTAATGAGCCCAGCGTGGCATATGGATGGGCCGCACCATCCCGCTACGGATCCCAGTGAGGGACACGAGACACAACAAAGCTCCAGCAGGAGTCACACATGGCTGTTTGTCGATCAGTGTTTTCACCTTAGTCTTATACGGTTTAATTACTCTGAGTAATTAGCCATGAGCCTCAAAGAAGCGTCTTTTTTGTGATGCATTTCACTTTAATAGTGTGGCATATTTTCAAACTGGCTCATGACCACACCCCCTTCTGCCATTGGTCAGTTAATACATTAGATCCGCCCACACACTCTCACCATTGGTTGAATCAGCTGTGTGAATGTTTTGAAAGCAGCCTCACACTTTTTGCCATCAGCATATTAAGACACAAGAAGGTTTTTTTTAACCATTATAAAAACACAAAATTTGATTTCATAAAGCACTGATTTTGTGGTGTTTTGCACTTTCATTTGGGCACATTTGCATCAGACAACAGAGACACAGACGGGACCGATAGAAGGAAGATGATGATCACATTAGTGAGACGGAGACGAGAAGAGCAGCAGTTGTGAATGATGAAAGCCATAGAATGTGTGTAGGAGGAAGAGACTGAGCCAAACGTGGAGAGAGAGGCGTGTGATTGGCTGTTTGACACGTGTCACGCTCTGAAGTGTTTCTCCAGCTCTCTCCTCCACAGTCATTAGCCTTCTGTTAACCCTTCATCGCTCGTCTGTTCGCCTCGGGTCTGTTCACGCGGCCCGCCGCTCACTTCCACGTCTAAACAGCAGCTTTTACACGCCTGGTGCTCCTGGGAGGCGCAGCAGTTCTCGCTGCTTTGTCTGATTTATTTTTGTAGGAGTTGTACATTAGATCTTCAAGATATTGCTGAGGCAATAATCTCATGTCTAAACTTGTATTTTCACTCCCGTTTAAGCACTGAAGCTGTGGGTTACACTGTAAGTGACCGAAAAGGTACAGTCTGTTTTGATTAATTTAAAATAATGATTTATTTATAATCGAATTTTAGATAAATAATACCATCATTTTTATGTATAATTTATAATAATTTATCATTTTAATAATTTGATTTATTAATGTCTAATTTAATAATTTGTTTTAAATAACTACATTTCACAAGTAAATGGAATGAAATTAAAATATTTGAACTAAAACGGATAAATCCCTCACAATGCTATAGCTTGCAAATCACATTTTGGTCATGCAACCTTCATCAGGCATTTGAAATAAAATCCTTTCTTTTCCAACTGAAATCCATTGTCATGCAGTGACATTTACTTTGCATGGTTTATTTTAGATCAGTGAAATAGTAATGGAAAAATTATTTAGCATAATGCCTGCACACATTTGTGATTAGAAACTAAATATGAAGACTGAAAACATCTTTGTTATTGAAATATATAATGAAATGGATCAAATAGGGACTTTTATTATCAGTGAAATGGGTGAAAGAGAAGTGGCTGGAGTAGATGTGCAACGCATGGAAAAAAAAAAAAACAATATGTGACTTGTCTGTTTTGCACTCATTTCATGTTATGGAGTGCTTTAAAATGGCTAGAATGAAAGTGAAAGGGGCGAGCAAAAATATATCCACAATCATCGGGCAAAGTGGAGAAAATGACCACAAATGGCAAAATTGGAAGAATGGATGCTGCAGACACAGTTATCCAATGGTGCAAAACTTTTCGATCACAGTTATGGTGACACTTTAGTTATAATGGCCCCTAAGACCAGAGAATGATGTCATTTGGGACGCGTCTTCAGATTGTCCTGCTGTCCACATTGTGTTTGAGGGTAATATGCCCGTTTTAAACATTTAGTCTGCCCAAATCTGACAACTGTCATAAATGAAAATTTTTAGGGACCGTTTTCACAGGGACCGTTCACCCAAAAATGGAAATTCTGTCATCATTTATCTCACCTTCAAGTCATTCTAAAGTTTATAACCAAACAGTTGCTGCTAGCCAATGAGTTCCATACTATCTTGTTCCACAATGTGGAAGTTAATGAGGAACAAAAACTGTCTGGTTAGCCACATTTTTCAAAATATCTTCTTTTATGTTTAACAGAAGAAAGAAGATTTGGATCACCTTAAGAGTGAGATTAAATGAGGACAGAATTTTCATTTTTGGGCGAACTGTCCCTTTAACTATGGAAAAGTTCATTAGGAAAAATCTTTTCCAAATGAAGGTTTGAAACGTTTTCAGGCACATTTAGTTATTTTCACATGAAGTAACTCTTATTATAATACCACCTTGAATTCTCACAAAATATAAAAATCACGTTGTGTGCGTCCCATGATCTATTGATATCACTACTGTGTGAAACTCAAAATGCCGCCTTCCAGGGATAAAATGGAGAAAATGAAGGATTCATTTCCCCCAAACAGCCCTGATTTCGAATCTAAAGCATGAATTGGCTTGTCACAGCTCCTCCTAGAGTCAGACGGGTGTGTGTGCATGAGTTATGGGTGAGATGTTTTAGGACATGAAAATCACCACACTTTTGGCTATATAAATATACAAGTGCTTCCATTGAGTGTGTGTTTGCGTGTTATTCTGAGGTCTAATCTCACTCTGTTATCTGTTCAGGAGTGTGCAGGTGAGCCTCTCTTCATGCTGTATTGTGCTATAAAGCAGCAGATGGAAAAAGGGCCAATAGACGCCATCACCGGAGAGGCCAGATACTCGCTCAGTGAGGACAAACTCATCCGACAACAGATCGACTACAAAACACTGGTCAGTGCTGACTCAAAGTCAACCAGAAACGGCTCTGAATGAGTCACAAAAAAAACTAATCTTTTTATTGCATTTTTTCATAGTTGTCTGTATTATATGGAGGCCTACAACTGTGACTTTATCTCACAATTCTAACTTTTTTGTCTCGCAGTTATTTACATCTGGCTTTTTTATCTTCTTGCTATTCTGACTTTTTTTGTGTGATGTGAACTCATAATTCTGACTTCTTTCTGTGCTATTCTGACCTTTTTCACAATTCTGTCGTCTTTTCTCAGAATTGCGTGATCTAAACTTGCAATTCTGACTTTTTAATTTTGCTCTTCTGACTTTTCTCACAATTATGACTTCTTTTCTCTGAAAAGTGACTCACAGTTGCAGGTTATAAAGTCATCAATTCTGTTAGAATAAAGACCATTTTCTTACAATTGGGAGCTCAGTTATGAGAAACAACAGACAATTGCGAGATGTAAACCCCCAGTTGTGAGAAAAAAGTCAGAATTGAGAGATAAGCCACATTTTATTCAGCATCAGAATCAAGTCCTTATAATATTGCATGTTATACGTGTTAAAGACTGTAATTTTTATTCAGCTGTTCTAGAATGGATTTGTTTCGGTGGGAGGATGTTTTAATACTCCTAAATGTGTTTCCCTGGTTTGCAGACGCTACACTGCATTAACCCAGAGAATGAGCATGCAGCCGAGGTCACCGTTAAGTGCCTGAACTGCGACACCATCACACAGGTCAAAGAGAAGCTGCTGGACGCCGTCTTCAAAGGCACTCCATACTCACAGCGGCCCAAAGTGGGAGACATGGACCTCGGTACGACAATAATGAATATATTTGGTTACAGTGTGGTCTACCAGCTTGAGCAAGATGTTTGACCTTAACCCCACCAGCTGGACGTCCAGCAAATGACCACACTTGACATTTGTCGAAACGGTCTAGACGGCTGATTTTGAAGTGTGTGTTCTCTGCTCAGAGTGGCGTCAGGGGCGCATGGCTCGTATCATCCTCCAGGACGAGGACGTCACCACGAAGATCGACAACGACTGGAAGCGTCTCAACACGCTGGCACACTATCAGGTAACCGCAGTGGCCTCGCAGCATCCTCCGCCTGGTTACTATGGCAACACCTCTACACCCCGCTGCCCAGTAACCATGGCAACCCCTCAGCAAGTTACTAGGTAACATTTGAAGTATTTTAACACGTAGCGCATGAACAGGTAACCATAGCAACAATTTACAAAACATAACCACAGAAGCAGTGTTGGTCAGCAGAGATGCATTGAGAGCGATATATTCATTGTTATCAGTGCATCTCTACTGACCAACACTGCTTCTGTGGGATGGCTGTGTTCACCGTGTGTTACATGTTTACACACATACACACTGAAGCTAGCTGTTATGCATATGTGTGCATACAAAAAATTACAATTACTATTACAAAATTAAAATAGTTTATGTAGAATTCGATTGACAACTGATATGATGAACGGATATTAAATTAATATTATGTATTAGTTATAAATGTGTTCAAAAAAAGTTCTAATTTTTAGTTAATCTTAAATATACAAGTTTACACACAATTGTAATTATACAAATAAAATTGTACATGTTCGTTCATTGAAACTTAGTCATACAGTATAGAATTTATTTAGAATTTACAGTAATGATACTGTAATAATAATCAAATAACTGATCATCAATATTGTAATTCTGAGCTGACACAAACCTCTAGAAGTTAGAATCTAGAATTTGACGTGTTTGACAAGTTTACATTGAGCCATTTTACATTTACATCAGATAGATATTAGAGAATTAATGGCTAATAACTGATATGGTGATCAAAATCATTAGTCAGCAAAGTTAGAGAATTTAGTTAACTAAGAAAAATTAGTTTTATATTATAGAATTTTCATGAAAACCGGTTTTCAGATTGATGGCCATAATTAAAAATGCTGATCTGGTCGGATTCTGATTGTCTCCTGTATTTGTGTCAATCTGTCTCTCTCTCTGTCGTCTAGGTAACAGACGGGTCAGCGATTGCATTGGTTGCCAAGCAGAACTCCGCCTACAACATCTCCAACTCCTCAACGTTCACCAAATCCCTCAGCAGATACGGTGAGAGAGAGAGAGAGAGAGAGAGAGAGAGTAAGAGAGAGAGAGAGAGAGCTCTGTGATGTTCAGAGTCACACGACGGTGCAGTATAAAATCAGAGAATGAAATAATGTTTCCCAGTGGATCAAACATGGCCTTCTATTGCCTAGTGTACAGCTTTTATTTATTTATTTATTTATTTATTTATTTATAAATACAGTATGTTCAGTTATGTACATTTTCTTATGTGCTTTTGTCATTTTTGTTAGATTAGTTTTTAAAAATACATTTCTGTTTTGGATTTATTTTTATTCATTTATTTTTATTAATGTTATCAAATGATATATTGTGATTAATCGCATCCAAAATAAGTTTTTGTTCAAGTAATATATGAGTGTGTATTGTGTATATTTATTATGTATATATGTATAAATACACAAACATGCATGCATGCATATATTTAAGAAAAATATGCTATGTTTTTGTATTAAATATATTTATATATAATATAAATATATACATGTAAATATAAAAAATATATATACTGTGTGTGTGTGTGTGTGTGTATTTATATAAAAAAATAAATATACACAGTACACACACATATATTACTTGAACAAAAACTTTTATTTTGGACGCGATTAATCGTTTACCAGCACAAATTTTTAGATATAGTTTTAGTAATTTTAGTGCTTAATTATTTCAGTTGATTGCCAAGTCAATGTTCCATTGACAGCATAACAAATTGTAATTAATCGGCATACTGTAAATGTTAACATCTGATAGTTTGTATACAAAAAATGAAAAACTGTTTAAGTCCACACATTTAAAAAAAAAACAGGCAGTATACAGAATAAAGCCAAGCATAGCCTTTCTATCTGTCTTTTTTGTTCTGTATATTTCTCTTTTTTTCTGCTGAAGTTATGTTTGTGGTGTTCTTGTGTATCCTAATGCAAAGTGGTATGATGAACCTCAGACAGAAAGGAAAGCATGGATATGAAATCCAGAATCTGTGTTTGACAGTGAGGGAGGAACAGAGAGAAAAGACGGTTATGATACATGACTAGGTTTTTATCACTAGATAATACAATCTCTGAGTTCGGACTGTGTCGCTCCCCATGAATTTGACCATTTATCATTTAAAATGTTTTATAATTTAGAACCGCTCTGTTGTCTTCAGTTTTACAGTTTGTTTGCATATTTTCCCCCAAAATGTCTCGCCTACCAAACACCAGCTGACCGAGCGAGCCGTCGTGTTTGTGTCCACAGAGAGCATGCTGAGGACGGCCAGCAGTCCGGACAGCCTTCGCTCACGGACGCCCATGATCACGCCAGACCTGGAGAGCGGCACCAAACTCTGGCACCTGGTGAAGAACCACGACCATCCGGACCAGAGGGAGGGCGACCGCGGCAGCAAGATGGTCTCTGAGATCTACCTGACGCGTCTGCTGGCCACCAAGGTAAGGAGAGGTGTATTACACACCTGCACCTTGAGTTATGAAGGTACCTTGAAAAACTTGCATGCATTGCATACTTAATTTGTAAAATACTTTCTGAAAAGGAGATTAAGCTTGTTTAAAATAATACATAACTGTTGAAAACCGTGGTTTGATAATACGTCTCATTCTGCAAATTAAAAGGTAGAGTCAGGCGCGGTGCATTGTGGGACGGTGCATTGTGGGATACAGTGCCTTGTGCATGTGCTCTTTTGCATACAGCAGATGTAGACTATCTAGAGTACCTACTGCGTACTACATCTAAATAGCATGAAGTATGCCATTGGGAATATACTCACAATCATTTAGTAGCATTTACACACTAATATAGTATTTATATATGGTATATATTATATATAGTATAATACATTTTTTCTATTTTCAGTTAAGTTCAGTTATTTTTGTGTAAGTTCTTAGTTAGTTTAGTTAAGTGTTTCTTATTTATCTTATTTTATTGGTTTATGCATTAAAGGAGAATTTCTGTTCAGCTTTAATGTATTTTTATTTTTTATTTTTAGTAATTTTAGTACACTTGTTATTTGGTAATGTATTTCAGTTAGTTGCCATTTCTAATTTTCTATTTTATTTTAGCTTTTTATCTTATATTTATTGTATTTTATTTTTAGCTTTATTAAATTTTTTAATATTTTAAATTTTAGTTAACAATATTAACACTGCATTCTTTCTTCATTGTCCTGATGTATTTCTCAGGCAGGAGTGTTTAGTACGAGTACGTTGAAATCTGTCGCTAATATTCCTCGTCTTGACAAACACACACTGGAACTAATTGGCTCACTTTTGAAGCACGTGTCTGATTTTCTTCGCTGATGTCCTCAGACAGTTAGTGTTGACCTTTGTGTGTGAATGACTAGTTGCTCATTAACATTTACCAGTGCTCCCACTCTCATGGAGAACTGTATCTTAATTAGACCAGTGACCTTTGCTTATTGAGCGGTTTGGGAAAAACTGTCTCTTTATCCGTCCTGTGCTCTGTCTCCGTCTGACACTACACAGATATCTGGGCTCAAACCTGCTGCATTTCCCTGCAGCTCTGTAGTGTTCATGTGACGAACACGTGCATCTGAACCCACAGCAGCTCCAATCACTGATTCTTCAATAAAAATGACTCAATTTTACTGTATTATGTAACAGTGTCAGTACAAGGGCATCTTACACTGTTTTAATGCGTGGTGTTTTTGTCTAGTTTTCCATGATAAATATCTAAACATTCTTAAGTCAAGACACAAGGAAAACCATAAGATATTAGTTCTTGCTTTCTGAAAAATACATTGAGTTTAGGCTTAAACCAAGAAAATGATCTGCCACAAAAATATACTTCAAATAGGAAACAGGTTTATTTTTCTAACCTCATTGGCAGTTATTGTTACTCATTTTAAGCATAAACTTGCTTATTTTGATGCCTATTATTTAATTTTTTTATTTAGAAAATGTTATTGTATGTCATTTTGTTTAAGTAAATGTATCTTGGTGTAAGATTGTTTAGATATTTGTACTGCAAAACAAAACAAAAATACGAAGCAAGAAAATCATTTTTCGCAGTGTATATTTACAGTATTTTTTTCTGCTTGCAATATAAAATTAAGCTACTTGGAGGACATTGCAATGATTTTGCCTTTTATATCTGACTAAGTTTCTTAAATAAAAAGTTTTGCATTATATTAAATATAGCATCTCTGATGTACACCTGTACCTCAGTAGCAAAGGTAGTTGAGCTGCTAAGTTTGATTCATTTACAGAAAATAGTTCAGATGTTCTGTTTGCATGAATCAGTTCATCATTTAGTTTTTTGCTGTAAATATTTCTGTTCATTATGCCTTGGTTTCTGTTCAAACATGCCTTGATTGACTGACTCGTCTCTCACAGGGGACACTGCAGAAGTTTGTAGACGACCTGTTTGAGACCATCTTCAGTACAGCCCACCGGGGCAGCGCGCTTCCTCTGGCCATCAAATACATGTTTGACTTCTTAGACGAGCAGGCGGACAGACACATGATATCAGACCCTGACGTCAGACACACGTGGAAGAGCAACTGGTGAGTCTGTGTGTCTTGATGAGGAGCTACAGCTCTTCATCTCTTGGTGTTTGAACGCCGTTCCTCTTTGTCTGCAGCTTGCCGTTGAGGTTCTGGGTGAACGTGATCAAGAACCCTCAGTTTGTGTTCGACATACATAAGAACAGCATTACAGACGCGTGTCTGTCCGTCGTGGCTCAGACCTTCATGGACTCCTGCTCCACATCAGAACACAAGCTGGGCAAAGACTCGCCCTCCAACAAGCTGCTGTACGCTAAAGACATCCCCAACTACAAGAACTGGGTGGAGAGGTACGACTCTGAGAGCTTTCCTTTCACTGGATGCTTCTCGCTCTTTCGAAAGAAGAGTTTACCATCACAGTTTATTTCTGTGATGCTCCGCTGTATTTTCAGCATCATTCCTCCAGTCTTCAGTGTCACACGATCTTCAGAAATCATGAAAATATGTTGATTTACTGCTCAAGAAACATTTCTGATTATTATCAGTGTTGAAACACAGTTGTTCTGCACAAAATGTTTTTGTGAAATCTACCTTCCTGGTTCATTATTTATTGAAACCAAACTTCAAAATGGTTAATTCAGATGCCAGAAACAGTAGAAATGTACATACAGCAAGTGTGGAAGTGTAAAGGGTGTGTGAGTTAAAGCAGATGTCTGGATTGATATGTTTGACCTGCAGATGGCTGTTGAACTGCTAATGGATGGCTGTGTGTGTGTTGTGCAGGTATTACTCTGATATCTCGCGGATGCCTGCGATCAGTGATCAGGACATGAGCGCGTATCTGGCCGAACAGTCGCGTCTGCATTTGAATCAGTTCAACAGTATGAGCGCGCTGCACGAGATCTTCTCCTACATCACCAAATACAAGGACGAGGTGAGAAGCGAACACAGCTCAGGCCTCCGAACGCTCTCCGTCTGCTGTGTCTCTGAATTCACAGTGTTTTCTCGTTCTGTGTAGATCCTGTCGGCGCTGGAGAGAGATGAACAGTCGCGTCGTCAGAGACTGAGGGCTAAACTGGAGCAGGTGATCGACACCATGGCTCTCTCCAGCTGATCGGGACTGGAAACCTCCATGGGTGTTTTTACACCAGGACAAAACCACAACGCTGAATGTAGGTGGTGTAGATTTTGCATCGATGGTTTGTTGTTGAGTGCGGTGGATGTCTTCACACAATGCGGACAAAGACGCTCTTTCCTGTTTTGAAGAGACGATGAGGACGTCTGATGAAGTCATGTGACTTTGTCACAAGCCAACAGATCAAAGGACACTCTAATCTTATTGTGTTTACTCTGTTTATTATTTTGTACATATGTTATCCGCTCTCTCTGCCACTTGTGTTTCTGCTGAATTTGCACAGTTTACAGATTTAATGAGGACTGCCTCCATCTCATGAACTCACGGCCCATTTCGGGTCAGGAAACACAACGACGCGTCTGTTTTAACCTTCACATACAATAGTGTTGACGAAGGTGAATTTGACATTACACAAATGACAAAAAGAAGGAAAAAATAACAAAAAAATATGAAAAAAAATATTGTCCTGTGCCATGTTTCATTTGAATGTTGTTTAATGCTAAAAAAAGGATTGTGAAAGTAGGAATGTGCTCTTATTGTTTTACTATGGAAAAAATGATGACAGGAGGAATATTTCATCTGTTTTTTTTTTTAAGCAAAGCTTTAATTACTGAATCATCAGATGCTCCTCTTGATTTTAGATGCCGAATCAACTCGCTCAGATCATCTCAGCAGGTTCATTCTCTGAAGAAATCAGTACGTTTATTGAGACGGAGGCCGAGTGAATTGAGATGCATTTCTGCGGCGTGTCGATACGCTCGTTCATCAGGCCTTCAGCCTCCGTGCTCAGAAAAGAGAGCTGGGCTTTTGTTTTTAATGAGATGGTCCTGATTGATTTGGACTAGTCAATCGCTCTGCTTTCATTGATCACTTGAAGAGGAGACGTCACGTTTGTCAAACTGTTTGTTTTGATACATTTGTTTCCTCCTGAACCTGAGATTCGTCATTTATGAGCAGATGTTTTAGTGCCTCATGAAGTGGCATGAGCAGGTACGAAACCAACAACATTATCAGTGATGAAATATCATTCTGGTTTCTTTTACTATTTTATTTTATGTTCTCAATGAGTCTCTTCTGAAGTTTTTGGCCAGTTTCTTATTCTCTGAATCCTCAGATTCAACTTGAAGAGCTCATGAGATCAACATGTCTGTTAGATTCATCATATACTGCTCTATTACTATGACCAAATTAAACTCAAGCTGGTTTGCTTTTAGCATTTAACAACTGCAGTCTTTCTCTTCCAGGAAACCTGATTAATAATATTGATGATCTTGCTGTTTTGCTCCAATTAAATACAAGGAAATGGCTAAATAAAAGCTCTTAGCTGTTTTAGAGTATCATCCTAACCTCTCTTTTTAATTGAAAATATTTCAGCAAAGGAAAACTGAACTAATCAGGCCGTTTCTTTGGGTCTCTAATGCTTATTTTACCAAAATATCCAATTAAAGGCCTGTTCATACTATGAATGATGACAAAGGACAATAATATTACATATTCTCAAAGTGCACTTCTGATATGTGACCCTGGAGCACAAAAGCAGTTTTAAGTAGCACAGGTATATTTGTAGCAAAAGCCACAAAATATATATATATATATATATATGTATGTATATGTATGTATGTGTGAGTGTGTGTGTGTGTGTGTGTGTGTGTATATATGTATGTGTGTGTGTGTATATATATATATATGTATATGTTTTGTCATGGATTCTTCTTGTATGCCAAAAATCATTAGGAAATTAAGTAAAGATCATGTTCCATTAAGATATTTTGTAAATTTCCTACCATAAATATATTAAAACTTAATTTTGATTAGTAATATGCATTGCTAAGAACTTCATTTGGACAAATTTAAAAGCGATTTTCTCAATATTTAGATTTTATAATGTTTCCTCGTTATCTCCTACAAAACATGTGTCAACGGAAAGCTTATTTATTCAGCTTTCAGATTATATACAAATCTCAATTTTGAAACCTTGACACTTATGACTGGTTTGGTGGTCCAGGGTCACATATGTGAATGACATCGCAGTGCACATTTAAAAAGGAAGATTTTTTTTAACTGTCATGGTATTTATTGCTCATCAACAATGAAAAATTAATTGATCTGAAAGTGATTACAGTGATGCATTTCCTTTTAATGTAGACTGCTAAAACTATTGATTAAAGCCATCCCTCTTGGTGTGAACAAAGCCTCAAAACCAGTTTGATGGTTGTATTGTAACTAAAGGCAGGTAGTCAGGTCAGATCATCATCTGACATCATTAGTTTTTACCCAAACACAAAGAACAACTTTATATTAACACTGATGCTTTTTTTCCTGCTCAGCTGGTTTGTTTTGACAGATATTACAATCTAATCTACATAATTTTCATGCAATAACCCTGTGCTGTCAGTGTGTTGGTGCACGTCTACACTTTGCACAGTCAATCCTGTATTAGTTGATAAACTGATGAAGGTCGTGTTGGGGTTTTTGGTCAGTGTAACTGCAGTGGATGAGCCGTTAACTTTCTAATCAGTCTGCTTTAAAATGAGATCCAAACATCAGGATCTTCCTTCCACTTTTAAATTAGTTTCTTGACCAGAGAAGTGCTGTGGTCAGTTTGCTGGACTCACCGGTCATGTTCTGGACGTTTGGGTTGCAGTTCTTCCCAGGGACTTTCAATGTTTACAGTTACACCCAACTTTCAAATCACATGTAAAAAAAAAAAAAAGTTTTCATATTGTGTTTTAATTTATTTATATTTTGATCCTGTTGTTGTGTTTCTTAGATTGAAATGTGTCTAAACTGGTGCTGCTGGAGTTTTCTCTGCTCTCCTTTCATATGTTCCTGTGATGCTTTCATGAATCTGCAATAACTCAAGATCAGTATGAAGGTCCAGGATGATAACGCATTAATACTGTGGCACAGACACAGAAGGTCTCATGTCTAACCTCATTGCTTTTTTGCTTTGTTTCTTTCCAGTAATTTCTGAAAAATAATAATGAAGTATCTGTCCTTCAGTCCAGAAAAAAAAGATGAAGCAAGACAGTTTGTGTTGTTGGTGAAACTGAAATAACGAAAGACATTTGAACAATTATGATTCAGGACTTAGACTGTCACTGGTGTCTATTCATGTGTAAATATGTGGGTTTGTTTGTTTGTTTGTTTTGAGATTTACTACTTGTACATAAGCAGCAAGGAGAAATTAAACATGTTTTTGCAAAAACCTCTGGTGGTTTTAATTTTGTTTTAAAATATCTAAAATCACAGCAGAAATCCTGCACAACCTGGAATATTGACTCTCAGGCCCAGTTTCATAGACGGGGCTTAGCCTAAACCAGGATTAGGCCATAGTTCAATTAGGACATTTAAGTAATTTTTATAAACATTCCTTCGAAAAAAGTATTACTGGTGTGCATCTTAAGGCAAAATAAAAGCACTGACATGTTTTAAGATCAGTCGGTGCAAGTTTCTTTTCGATAAAACAGCTCAGATTTACATTTTAGTCCAGGACTAGGCTTAAGCCTTGTCTGTGAAACCGGGGGTCAGTGGTGTCACTGACTAAAATATGAAAGTTTTAAGTACATTCTGGTACTGTTTGGTCATTTTAGACCAAATTACACTTTTTTGGTATAATATAACTTGGTTACTTTTGTCAAGTCACCTTTATTTATATAGTGCTTTAAAAAAGGATTGTGTCAAAGCAACTGAACAACATTAATTAGGAAAACCGTGTTTCAATAATGCAAAATAAGGCAGTTCATCATTGAATTCAGTGATGTCATCATCTCTGTTCAGTTAAATAGTGTCTGTGCATCAATTAACAATGATTTCAAGCAATTCGAAGGGATCTGTATCTGGGGCTCTAGTTGTCCTGGTCTCCGTTGTCTTTCAGGGATTTAGAGGTCCTTTCTAGGTGCTGATCCACCATCTGGTCTGGATCTGGTGGCTACGGTGACCTCGGAATAAGAGAGAAACCGACTAATATTAGCGTGGATGCCATTCTTCTAATGATGTAGCAAGTACATTGGGTGTTATGGGAAGTGTTCCCGGTTCTGGTTTACCTAATTAATGCAGCCTAAAAATCCTTTAACGGATTTGGATATCAGAATCAGAATCAGAAAGAGCTTTATTGCCAAGTATGCTTGCGCATACAAGGAATTTGTTATAGTGACATAAGCTTCCAGTACAGTCGTTGCCAAAAGTTTTGAGAATTACATAAATATTAGTTTTCAAAACGTTTGCTGCTAAACTGCTTTTAGATCTTTGTTTCAGTTGTTTCTGTGATGTACTGAAATATAATTACAAGCACTTCATACGTTTCAAAGGCTTTTATCGACAATTACATGACATTTATGCAAAGAGTCAGTATTTGCAGTGTTGGCCCTTCTTTTTCAGGACCTCTGCAATTCGACTGGGCATGCTCTCAATCAACTTCTGGACCAAATCCTGACTGATAGCAACCCATTCTTTCATAATCACTTCTTGGAGTTTGTCAGAATTAGTGGGTTTTTGTTTGTCCACCCGCCTCTTGAGGATTGACCACAAGTTCTCAATGGGATTATGATCTGGGGAGTTTCCAGGCCATGGACCCAAAATTTCAACATTCTGGTCCCCGAGCCACTTAGTTATCACTTTTGCCTTATCGCACGGTGCTCCATCGTGCTGGAAAATGCATTGTTCTTCACCAAACTGTTGTTGGATTGTTGTAGTGATGGGAAGTTCGGATCATTTTACCGACTCAGACTTTTGAGTCTCGTTCAGCAAAATGAACGAATCGTTCAAGAACAACACATCACTAGATTGTTGGAAGAAGTTGCTGTTGGAGGGTGTTTTGGTACCATTCTTTATTCATGGCTGTGTTTTTGGGCAGAATTGTGAGTGAGCCCACTCCCTTGGATGAGAAGCAACCCCACACATGAATGGTGTCAGGATGCTTTACTGTTGGCATGACACAGGACTGATGGTAGTGCTCACCTTTTCTTCTCCGGACAAGCCTTTTTCCAGATGCCCCAAACAATCGGAAAGGGGCTTCATCTGAGAATATGACTTTGCCCCAGTCCTCAGCAGTCCATTCACTATACTTTTTGCAGAAGATCAATCTGTCCCTGATGTTTTTTTTGGAGAGAAGTGGCTTCTTTGCCGCCCTTCTTGACAACAGGCCATCTTCCAAAAGTCTTGGCCTCACTCTGCATACAGATGCGCTCACACCTGCCTGCTGCCATTCCTGAGCAAGCTCTGCACTGGTGGCACTCCGATCCCGCAGCTGAATCCTCTTTAGGAGACCATCCTGGCGCTTGCTGGACTTTCTTGGACACCCTGAAGCCTTCTTTACAAGAATTGAACCTCTTTCCTTGAAGTTCTTGATGATCCTATAAATTGTTGATTTAGGTGCAATCTTAGTAGCCACAATATCCTTGCCAGTGAAGCCATTTTTATGCAACGCAATGATGGCTGCACACGTTTCTTTGCAGGTCACCATGGTTAACAATGGAAGAACAATGATTTCAAGCATCACCCTCCTTTTAACATGTCAAGTCTGCCATTCTAACCCAATCAGCCTGACATAATGATCTCCAGCCTTGTGCTCGTCAACATTCTCACCTGAGTTAACAAGACGATTACTGAAATGATCTCAGGAGGTCCTTTAATGACAGCAATGAAATGCAGTGGAAAGGTTTTTTTGGGATTAAGTTTATTTTCATGGCAAAGAAGGACTATGCAATTAATCTGATCACTCTTCATAACATTATGGAGTATATGCAAATTGCTATTATAAAAACTTAAGCAGCAACTTTTCCAATTTCCAATATTTATGTAATTCTCAAAATTTTTGGCCACGACTCTACACAGAGACAACAACACACAGACAAATAAATAAATAAATATTTGTCAAATAAATAAGTGTATAAACAATTGTGCTATAAATGATAATGGCATATGATTGAGTAAGATGCAGGGATGTACTAGGATGGAGGGGTAACAAATAAATATATGGATATTGCATGGGGGATATTAAAAGCATATTAGTGTGTTATGTGTAAACCAGGTTAAAGAGATGGGTCTTTAAATTCCATTTAAACTGCAAGAGTGTGTCTGTCTCCAGTACAATGTTAGGTAGGTTATTCCAGAGTTTAGGCGCCAAATAGGAAAAGGATCTGCTGCCCGCCGTTGATTTTGATATTCTAGGTATTATCAAATTGAGTTTTGAGAACGCAGCCGACATGGGGGATTATAATGTAACAAGAGCTTGTTCAAATTCTGAGATGCTAAACCATTCAGGGCTTTATAAGTAATAAGCAAGATTTAAAAATGTATACGATGTTTGATAGGGAGCCAGTGCAGTGTTGACAGGTCCGGGCTAATATGGTCATACTTCCTGGTTCTAGTAAGAACTCTTGCTGCTGCATTTTGGACTAACTGGAGTGTGTTTACTAAGCGTGCAGAGCAACCACCCAAATAAAGCATTACAATAATCTAACCTTGAGGTCATAAATGCATGGATTAACATTTCTGCATTTGACATTGAGAGCATAGGCCGTAATTTAGATATATTTTTGAGATGGAAAAATGCAGCGTTACAAATGCTAGAAACGTGGCTTTCTAAGGAAAGATTGCTCTCAAATGGCACACCTAGGTTCTTAACTGATGACGAAGAATTGACAGAGCAGCCATCAAGTCTTAGACAGTGTTCTAGGTAATTACATTAAATACAATAATTAACACCTCTGTTTTTTTCAGAATATAGCAGTAAGAAATTACTCATAATCCAGTTTTTTTATATCAACTATTCATTACATTAAATTGGTATGTTTTGCCGGGCCGCAAAGAAAGATAGAGCTGAGTATCATCAGCATAACAGTGAAAGCTAACACTGTGTTTCCTGATGAGATCTTCCAAGGGTAACATATAAAATGTGAAGAGTAACGGCCCTAGTACTGGGCCTTGAGGTACTCCATACTGCACTTGTGATCGATATGATACTTCTTCATTCACTGCTACAAATTGATTGTGGTCATATAAGTACCATGCTAATGCACTTCCATTAATGCCAACAAAGTGTTCTAGTCTATGCAAAAGAATGTTGTGGTCAATAGTGTCGAATGCAGCACTAAAATCCAATAGCACTAATAGAGATATACAACCACGATCAGATGATAAGAGCAGGTCATTTGTAACTCTAAGGAGAGCAGTCTCACTACTATGATACAATCTAAATCCTGACTGGAAATCCTCACAGATACCATTTTTCTCTAAGAAGAAATATAATTGTGAGGATATTACCTTTTCTAGTATCTTGGACAGAAAAGGGAGATTCGAGATCGGACTATAATTATAATTAACTATTTCTTTGTGGTCAAGTTGTGGTTTTTTTGATGGGAGGCTTAATAACAGCCAGTTTGAAGGTTTTGGGGACATGTTCTAATGACAATAAGGAATTAATAATAGTCAAAAGAGGATCTATGACTTCTGAAAGCACCTCTTGTAGGAGCTTAGATGGAATAGGGTCTAACATACATGTTATTGGTTTAGATGATTTAACAAGTTTATACAATTCTTCCTCTCCTATAGTAGAGAATGAGTGGAACTGTTCCTCAGGGGATCTATTGTGCACTGTCTGATGCGATACTGTAGCTGACAGCTGCATGGTTAGAATTATATCTCTAATAGTATCAATTTTAGAAGTAAAGTAGTTCATAAAGTGCTGTGATGTTGGGAAATTTCAACACTTGTTGATGCTTTATTTTTCGTTAATTAAGCCACTGTATTGAATAAATACCTGGGGTTATGTTTGTTTTCTTCTAAAAGAGACGAAAAGTTATCAGATATAGCAGTTTTTAATGCTTTTCTGTAGGATAGGTTACTTTCCCGCCAAGCAATAAAAAAAACCTCTAGTTTTGTTTTCCTCCAGCTGCGCTCTATTTTCTGGGCTGCTCTCATTAGGGTGCGAGTATGCTCATTATACCATGGTGTCAGACTGTTTTCCTTAACCTTTCTTAAGCATAAAGGAGCAACTGTATTTAAAATGCTAGAAAAGAGAGAGTCCATAGTTTCTGTTACATCATCAAGTTGTTCTGAGGTTTTGGATATGCTAAGGAATTTGGATACATCAGGAGGAAGATTACTTACAAAGCAGTCTTTTGTGGTAGAAGTGATGGTTCTACTATACTTGTAACAAGAAGCAGAATTTACAGTTTTAGCTATATGAAGTTTGCACAAAACTAAATAATGATCTGAGATATCATCGCTTGGCCGCGTAATTTCAAGACCATCAACATCAATTCCATGTGACAGTATTAAATATAGAGTATGATTTTGACAATGAGTAGGTCCTTAAATGTGTTGTCTAACCCAAATAGAGTTCAGAATGTCTATAAATGCTGATCTCAATGCATCTTTTTCATTATCAACATGGATATTAAAATCACCAACAAGTAAAACTTTATCTGCAGCCAGCACTAACGGCTGTAAAATCGGATGTAAAATCACCAAACTCTTTAGTAAAGTCTGTATGGTGCCCTGGTGGCCTGTATACAGTAGCCAGTACAAACATTACAGGGGATTTATCATTAACATTTGTTTCTCTGGATAATGTTATATGAAGCACCATTACTTCAAACGAGTTATACTTGAAACCTGCCCTCTGAGGAATACTGAAAACATTGTTAGAAATTGAAGCAACACCTCCCCCTTTACCTTTTGTATGTGGCTCATGTTTATAACAGTAATCCTGGGGGGTAGGCTCATTTAAAATAATGTAATCATCAGGTTTTAGCCAGGTTTCTGTCAAGCAGAGCACATTTATATTATGATCAGTGATAATATTATTAACAAAAAAGTGCTTTTGTAGAAAGGGACCTGGTATTCAATAAGCCAAGCTTTATCATTTGTTTATCCATATTGCATCTGTTTCTTATTTGTTGAATCTCAAATAAATTGTTACTCTTAACTTGGTTTGGATGTGTTTTGTATTTTCCAGTTCGGGGAACAGACACGATCTCTATAGTGTGATATCTAGGTGAAAGAGTTTCTATGTGCTGAGAATTAACTGACCTCTGTGACGGGAGGCAGCTAGCAGAAGGTCGGTTTAGCCAGTCTGTCTGCTTCCTGACCTGGGCCCCAGTTAGTCAAGTACAAACTCTAAGACTATGTGCCATATTTCTAGATAGAAGAGCAAACCACCCCAGGAGGGATGAATGAAGACCATCTCTTTTCAACAGGTCAGGTCTGCCCCAAAAGCAATTCAAATTGTCCAATTGTCTATGAAACCTATGTTATTTTGTGGGCACCACTTAGACATCCAGCCACTTAATTTCTTATAATTTGTATTTAACACCAATTTCCCTTTTAAAAAATGTTTTCTCTAATAATTTTAAGCACTGATGAAATTCCTTTAAAATGCTAAATATCAACGCAAATTTATATATATAATATAATATATATAATATATATATACAGGTCCATCTCAATAAATTAGAATGTCATGGAAATTTCATTTAAATCAGTAATTCAACTCAAATTGTGAAATTCCTCTATTAAATAAATTCAGTGCACACAGACTGAAGTAGTTTAAATCTTTTGGTTCTTTTAATTGTGATGATTTTGACTCACATTTAACAAAAAAACACCAATGCAAGATCTCAACAAATTAGATAATGGTGACATGCCAATCAGCTAATCAACTCAAAACACCTGCAAAGGTTTCCTGAGACTTCAAAATGGTCTCTCAGTTTGGTTCACTTAGCTACACAATCAAGCCACAAACATTCATTGCCAAAGAAGTTGGCTGTTCACAGAGTGCTGTATCCAAGCATCTTGGTCTAGGCATTGGCTCTTCTCTCAATTGCATATTTGATAGTTGAAAACATGCATTTTGGGCTTTTGTCGGCGGCGATCTCTTTTAACTGCCTTAGTAGACAACCAGGGCTAAAATTGTGCTGTGTTTGGTGGCAAAACCTGCCAAATGTCTCCTAAGCGTCATTTTTCATTTTTTGATCGTCAAATTAAGAGAGCAAGCCAATTTAACAACTTAAGTTTTTAATTGTAATATAGCCCACAAGTCTATTTTGACACTGTCCTTTTCAAGTTCATCAGCTCCAGTTAACATTATAAAAAGTGTCTGGATGTTCTTCAGTATAATGTGTTAAAATCATAAAGGTTTGGAAAAACATCATGGTGAGTAAATGCAATTTATTTTTAGATCAACTCTTCTTTAAAGGCTGCATCGTTCTTAATATTGTAACAGATTTTTTTAATAAATGCAAAGCTTCCAAATTAACAGTGTTTTTTTTCCAGTGTTTTACATGCATTCAAATTCAGCTAGCTTTTAGATGTGATTATTTCTGGCCTTGCGTGGGTGTATGTGTGAAAGTCAGATTAGAACTGAGTTCTGTTAATAACAGAATTGCAGGTTTTCTGTCCGTTCCTCCATCACCTCCAGCTCCAGCGGGACGCAGGATACATTTCTGCTGCTCAGCTGAGGACTGAGGAGATCTCACAGGTGAGTGTGTGTCTGATGGAAACAGACCCAGGAGCTCCAGTCATGTGCCAGGCGGCTCTGTGGGGTTCAGTAGCACCTGTTCTCCCTCACCTTGAGCCTGATGAGAGTGATTCAGACCTGGAAGACTTCCCTCAGAGTCCCTGATCACTTTAGTGCCAGTGGAGTTTGGCCTCAGTTACGTCAATGTGCCTTTTTTTTTTCTTTTTATAATTCAAATGGCAATATTTTATTGAAGTTTGTTTTGCATCCTAGCGGATTTCTAAACTGAGCTGCATGTGAGGTTCAGTTGGTGAAGCTGCTCTGAATGGGCTCACAGAGGTATAAATGTGGCATCACTCTGATTTACATGCTCCACACAGTCTGATCCCGCCTGGACAAAGAGAGCGCCACAGTCAGGCCGTATGTTCTTTGATTTTTCTGGTGTGTTAATCACGAACTCATGTCTCTGGCTTAAGAAGCAGCTTATGGTGATGCAGGCAGAGACCCTCACACTCACCGCCTCTGTTCAGAGTAGAATACTAGCATACTAATCACTGTGTAATAATACGGTCACCGTGGTTTTGCCAAGTAAGACATGTTCCTGGATCAACATCTTTTGATGATCCTGGATCAACATTATTGTCAAAAAATATAGACTTAACCCCACCCCTACCTCAAACCTAATCTAACCCATAATTTATTCCTAAAATCTGAGGAAAATGATTAACAAGAGTGTAGAAGCACCTAACTCTGGTTGTAAGCCTAAAACAGATATTTTCTGAAAAGTTAAATCTCTACTCTGATTGGTTTATTGGTATGTTGTTCCAGGATCAATAAGGATGTTAATCCAGGAACATGGTGTACTTGGTGAAATCACGCTCACCATAATAATACACTGTGTATACTGCTAACTATTTTTATTTACTGCCAAATAAAGTATTCATCACAATTCAGTGGTATGCAACATTGCTTGTGAGTGGTGCAAAGTTATGAACTTGGAAATAATCATAATTATTCATCTTTAATTCAGTTTTGCACCAACAAAAATGTATTATTCTGATAAAATATTGGAATAAAAAGAGGTTAAAGTAAACCATAGTTACAATTGAGCACATTATATATATATTGAATTACAATGCAGTGAGTATTTCATTCATGCAAAAAATTATCTGTGCAGAATTATTTTGAAGACCCCTTCCAAAAATTTAACTAAGGTTTCAACAAACACCGCAGTTTTTTTGTTTTGGTTATTTTAAAAGCATATTAAATTTATGTTTTCCAAAATTGTGATCCAGTACAGTATAAGCATGAATATTGCTTCTTTCCTCATGCCTTTCTTATATTAGCTGTATATCTGAATATTATTAAACATTGAGGCTATGAAAAATAAAAATAAAACTTAACTGCACTTACCGAAAGCAGTGCTGAAACTCAACTGAAAGGTGTTGTACATTTAACAAATCTGAAAATGTACAGTAAAACTAACATATCCTTGATTAAAACTATGGTTATCTTGGTAAGTTTTGTCCAACACCAACTTATAGTGCACCCAAACAGCTAAACAAAATGCTTGTGAGTGCATTTTGCTGCTCTCTTGGATTCACTGAAGACTGATTCAGAGAAGATCTGGTGGCCAAACTCGGCTGTATCATGAATAATTCTGCTCATCCTCTCCGCAGCACTTTGTCTTAGAGCTGCTTTAGCCACCGGCATCTTCCAGCACACTGTTTTAAGTCTTCACTGCCTGCTAGAAATGTCTTCTCTTCCTTCTACCACTGAGTTTGCCTGCGTGTGACGGCTGGCTGATACCCAAGCCAAGAGGAATGACATTGCACAAGGACACATCTTCTTATTCATACGCCTTGTAGCATTACTATGCATATTACATGCACGGTCTAACTGCACTATGTGCATGTGTACTACAGCACTTCATGCTTAGTTTGGTGGTAGTGATTTCTCTGGTATCAAATGCATCTATCTGTCTGTTTGTCTAAATAGTAATTTCATCAATAATCTGTTGGCGTTAAAATGGAGAATCCTAGGTTTGTGTTCAGTTACACTGAATTGAATTACTGTTCATCCAAGACACAATCACATTTATATTCAAAACATTAAAAATATGCATTTTTCAGTGCAAAGCCCAAACAAGAATTTTTCATAAAATTTCAGTACAAGTATGTCATGTAAAATTATCTGAGAGGAAAGGAATGACTTTGGTTCATATGAAGGCACCATGCCTTGCATTTTTCCACCTATTTCTACTCTTGTTTTTTCTTTGCCTTTTCCTTTCTCTCGCTTTGACAGCTATCTTACGATGTCGTTTCCTTTTCCTCCAATCAGGTCAAGCCCCAGAGGAGCAGCATGTCTTTCTGATGGTAGCAGTCAAGCCTCTCATGCGCACTGAAGGATGGAGGGAGTAGGATGGATTAACAGGAACCAGAGTCACCAGCACAAGTAGAACAGGCATGCACCTGTGAAAGTGGATCCTATTCTGATGATTTAGTTTTAGATTTAAAAAAATTTAATTGAAATTGAAATGCACCATCATTGATCAAATTACTGTAAATGTCACTAAAGATTTCCACATCATTCAAACATTTGTAATTCACATAGTTCTACACATGCCTTTTGATTATTTGTCTGAATGTGGTTTCTTACACAGATTACCACGTTTAAATCTATTGTGCAGACTTTCCATCGAACTAGTGCAGAAAATGCAAGAAAAGTAACAAGTGTAACATTACAGTAAGTGATTTCAGACATTTTGCTAACTTTAAATACATTTCCAAAACTCTGGCATCCAAACTCAAACGCCAAAAATGATTGACAGGCATTGAGTGTTTCTGATTAAAAAAGATAAGCTAAAAAAGGTAGTACTCTTGTGCTGTTTACAGAGTTTAATTCAGAGAGACTTCACAGCTAAGAATATTTTTGTGAACCCCCCAACCGCCCCACCCCCCCCCCCCCAAAAAACTAACAAACAAAACCACTAAATATCAGTTATGTTGTTCCAACATGTAGACCTATGTTCTATTACAACAGCACGTTGATGGCATTTTAATCTTATGTAGTGCTGTCATTGAAAGAGATGACACATGAATCCTGGCTAATCTTTATTCAATGATCAGCACAAGTATTGAGCAATATCTGAAATTTGTCCATTAGCACACGCATCTTGTTCTCTCGTGTGGTTTCTCAGCCTCCAGCGTCTGGAGGTGTGCTGCTGTCCAGGGTCCTGAAGGTCTTTCCACCAAACCCACTCTAACTCAAGGCATCAAACTGATCTCTTTCGACTCTGGAGAAGCGTATCCATTTTTTAAAGAAGTTATCTGTATTACAGTAAATTCATGCCAAGAATCGTCAACACCAAATTACTGGTATTCAGGATGGTTTTGGAGTACAACACATCCTCCACATCCTTTAGTCCTCTGGCATCATTTGATGACTTTTTGATGCCGCTTCTTGATTAGTTCTTACTCAAATGCACTAATTTTATCAACTTGGTACCTTGTAAATGTGACTTTATTTCCAGGTGGTCTGGAGCACGTTTGACTCCTGGAAGTTGTATAAGGCTAGCCAGCTGGATATATATTTTTGTGAAATATGCATCGGATAAGTGAAGAGGCTGTGGGTGGTTTGTGGGCCGAAGGGTCTTGATGGGTCTCAGGTTCTGGATGGCATAATCAAACAATATTCTCATGGTCCCAGGCAGACCTTGCAGGCAAACCACCAACTCCAGTCAAATACAGCGAGTGGCAGCAAACAGTTTAGCTGTGTATTTCTATTGCAGAATCTTTTCCCCACTTCAGCCAAGGGCGAATATCTAATGATAAGAATCTGTGTCGAATGAATCTGCAACATTCTCACCACATCTGTATTAAAATGTACTCTGGATTAAATTAACAGCATGTCTGAGTTTACGGTTTTTCCTTAGTCATCTAACTTTAGTAGTTGCAGTGGTTGCCATTATTTAGTGAACAAGCAACTTTAAAGAGAGAGTTCAGCCATGACTTTAAAATTTTAATTGAACACATTGCCAAATGTTTGGTATCAGTAATGACATGCAGGAACCAATGAGATCTGACAAAACAATGATATCAGAAACCTGTTATATTACATCTCATTGGTTATAGTGTATTTCTCTTTAACATCAAACCTGGTGGGATGTGTTGTGATGTCACTACAAATGAGCATGAGTATTATATTTCTGGCACATAGCTATCGTGTAGCTTTGGAAGACAAAAGATAATGGTATTTATGTTATATGGGCTATTTTTGTGGTAATTTTCTGGTGCTTTTCTGGTCGATACCTCCAGTCGTCATTATAGAAACAAGCTCTCTGGATATTCTTCATAAAATTTCCTCCATAAAAGCCTTTTATTGCCCTCTCCTGAGTTGCAAAACCTCTCAAAGCTGGACTTGCCAGAATCCAGTTCTGGGGAGCAGGCAGATTTTCTACACCAATATCAACTGGCCATTCCCATTGGATGGGTTACACTCGTACATGCTGCCAGAGCTTGGCGAGTGATTCCCTGGATGAAGGTGGCATGGATCGAGCCAGAGGAGAGCAGCAGGCCTGACTGTGTTCTCCTGCTCACCTGTGTTCACCTGACCCTGTTTTGGCCAGATTCCTTCCATTCTGCTGAACCTCATCTAGCTTGTCGAGCATTAAATCTTATTAAAAAACTCTTCAACTCAAGAGATCTGCTCCAAAACCTACTGACTGTCTATGTAAGAAGCATTTTTAAGATGCACTTTTTATGTTTCAAAAGATAAAAAGCTTGAAGATGGGTGGAAAATCCAATTTGGTAAACTTTTATTTTTGCAAGGGATAAAACAGATTTTCTTTGTTCAGTATCTGATGTATGACTGAAAATATTTCAACTGGCAGTTGTGAGGTTGAGTCTCCTGTGGAGTGCTATTTGTGTGATGCATTATTTTGTATAAGTTGCTGTTTGTGGATAGCCAAATCAGTGAGTCAAGAGGCTCAACGACAGTCACGATGCTCCATTAAAAGGTAGCCTCCTGTGTAGAGAGTAAAGGCAGGTCACCAGGTTTTGGAACAGAGCCATTGTTGAGCCGTTTTAAATGAACTGCAGATAAGCTCTCTACACACTTGGCAACATTGCAGATGAGAAACAAGCTCTGTGTGTTTAATTAATTATGAGAAGGCAGACAGGCCAAGAATCACATATCTGACCAGATCTGCTTTAATATCTCATGTACCTTGTTCTAGTTTAACATCAGAGTCCATTCTTTCAATGCAATGTGCTTTGCATTGCAACTTTTTACCTTCTCTTTCCAGTGTGAAGAATGAACGTTTGAATAATTTTTTTAACTAAATTTGATTGACCTAGATACTGTAATTTTACACAACAGCAAATTAAATCTGTTTTTTAATAGCCAGCCTCCACTCAGTTAATTATGATTTTAATGTTTCTCTGATTATTTTTCTAAAAATAGGAACTGAAGTATCCAGTATATGTGCGCAGTATTGAGTATGTCGATTCCTCACACAGTCCCTGTCTCTCTTATTTTCCTCAGGCCATGTGTCTTATTAATGATGGGGGTGGAAAGAAGCCACACTTTTCATTACCCTTGAGGATTCATAATTCACAAGCCCATGTTCTTCCTCCCTTTGTTTAATGTTCTTCCCTGCCAGCCGTCACAGATACTGATGACTTCCTGTAACCGGTGCTTATTAAAGGAGCCAATCAGTGTTTACATGATGTCATTCAGTGTTCACTAGACATTTGCAGCTCAAAGTTTTGGTAAAATGATGGTATTTGGATTTTTAAGTTAAAGACAGTACAATGCAGAAAAGACAAAGATACAAGACTATGTACTAACCTGCGTAATAAAGCCACAAAGCATTATCAGTAACAGTAATACTGAACTTACTAGTCTGTGCATAGATTTTTTTTTTTTTTGTTATTTATTAATTTATTTTTGTAAGTGCATAAGTTGCTTGAGAGTGTGGGAAGGCTGATCTGATGTTGTTCATAATGCTCTATAGTTCTTCACTATTTTTACTGTTCCTCCATATTTAATTTTCTGATTTGTTTTGAGGATTGTGGGTAATGTAGCTTGTCTTTGGCATCTGTTGAAGGGTTTATACATTATCCCTATAAATCCGTTTCTCTGTGGAGAAGATGAATAGCATGTCTTCTTCCAGAACACTGCTGTTGCTCTCTGACACACAGTACACTAGGAAATATATACTGCAGAGAAACTCAGAAAGTTTGTCACAGACACTGGTAATAGATGAGGAGGATCTCACAGTAACTCTGTATGAACCTGAAAACTTTATTCAACACTGGGATCTTTCTTCACTTTAAGACTTTCATTGTGTAGCATTCATCACTTTTGACTTGTGAAGCTTTTCAAAGCAGCATCACGTAGAGGATTCAGTTCATTCTGTAGTTTCTGAAGGTGACTCTAAAGAGCATTGCACTTGAGGAAGAGATGGACAGTTATTGCACAGAAAACTAATCTTGTTAGAAAGTTGGCGGTGTCTGCAAAAAAAAGGTACTGGAATGGGAATTAAAGCTTTAAATCATTAATATGGCCACACCAAGTCATTTTTCTTTTCAACAAATGGTTTGTGAAAGGAGGTGCTTAATCTTGCACTTTAGTTCATCCAACTTTTTAAAAACCTATTTAATTTTCTGTATATTTTACGAGGTTGATGATTTTTGCTGCACTGTTACCAAACGTGTGCATATATGAACAGTTTAAAATGTTTGAATGTGTGATTTTATTATTTTTTAGCAGTAAACATAACTGATTGGGTATCAAAGTTTACAGTTAGACTAGCTGTGAGGCAAGCTAGCTTAAGACCAAACATTGGTTTTTCAATTAATTGCATTTCAGTTGAACCGTCTACATTGTGATGCTTTTGACACGTTATGATTTTACTCATAGAGGATAGATTGAACAGGCAACTCCAGACTAAAGTCCCGTTCACACCAAGAGTGATAGCATTACTATATTTGTGTGGACTCTGCTATTATTCTTTAATATTGAGATTGATTTCTAGTACTATATCCTTATCTCTGTCTTTATAGTTATCGTCCTTGGTGCGAACAGGCCTTAACTCTTTTTTTTTCTTTTTTTTCTCATGCCGAAGTCTTGTTAGATTTTTTTAATTTATTTATTTTATTTTATTTAAAAAGTTAATCTGCATTTATAGTTTAATTTATTAATTGATTTATAATGGCCTGAGGTTATGGTTTTTATGGTTAGGTTTAGGTTTTATGTGTGTGTGTCATGTTTAAGGCTTAGTACTTTTTATTCTGTTATTGTTTTTTTTTAATTATTATTATTAAATAATAGTTATTAAAGGAGCCAATCAGTGTTTCCATGATGTCATTCAGTGTTCACGTGGCCACATTACTCCTGTGCTGAAGGCCCTTCATTGGCTTCCTGTTGGTTTTAGAGTACATTTTAAAATTTTGGTCATTACTTTCATAGCCTTGCATGGTCAAGCACCCTCTTACGTCCAGGATCTACTAAATATGCATACTCCCTGTTGGTCTCTGAGCTCTTCAGGCCAAGCTCTTTTAACCATTGCCAGAACATGCTTTAAGACAAGAGGTGACCGTGCTTTCTGTGTTGTGGCTCCAAGGCTCTGGAACTCGCTCCCTTTAGCTCTGAGAACTATGAGTTCTGTGGAATCCTTTAAAAAACACTTAAAGACTCATCTTTTTGGACAAGCTTTTAACTAACAATATGATTTGTTTGTTATTGAAATTTTATGGAACTAGATGGTAGTATAGTTGTAGAGTTGTACTAGGTTTGTACTTGTATTTTATTTTATTGTTCATTTTTATATTACTGTGCAGCCCTTTGTGACCCTTCCTTGTCTGTGAAAGGTGCTATACAAATAAACCTACTTACTTTACTAGTTAATTTAGCATTTAATGGATCTTGCTCCAAGGAACAGAAGATTTGTGCTTTCATTGCCTTAATTGGACACTATTTGTACCTCATTCATGTAAATTGTGACTGTGTTTCAGTTCTGAATTTTTCTTTCAGCGTATATTGTGCATTTTCTCGTTCTCTTTTGCTGCAGGATAACACACTTCAGTAGTCCTTCAGAAAGCTGTCAGACCCTGGTGCTGCGTCCTTCTGATTTAAAGCGGGAGAGAGACGCTCAGGACAATGCTGGAGAAACGGCATGGAATGTCTTGGTCTCCATGGTAACGTGTTTCTGCTGTGTATACAACACTTTAAACGAACGCAGCAATACAACCAATAAAAACTGTTTATTCTGTATTATGGTCATGATGTGTAGTACAAAAGAGGAAACATCCACTTAAATATCAGTGCATGCATTTGAATTCGGTCCTGTTTTTCTCCTGTTCTCATCTCTGCCTCGGTCCTCCTCCATCTTTCATGCTGGTGGATGGATGGATGTTGGTTCAGTGCGAGCGTCTCTCTGATTCTCTCGATGTGTTCCTCCCGCTGTCACATCGAACAGGCCCAGCAGGTCCGTCGCGCCCCGTTTCTCTGGGTTTGCTCCACAGATGTTTCTGGGTCAGTAACGTGACCGTGTTTAACATGACTGTACACTCACATTCATCACGTGTTGCCGTGGAAACACACCCTCCTGTCTGTGTTGATCCATCGTGCATCACATTCTTGTCTTTCTGTCTATTTATCTTAATCTAGTATTCATTTAGGAACAAACTGAAATAATGACTAAACTGGAAAAAAACATCTGCTTCTCAGCGACTTTGATTTGTTCTCAATTACTTGTTTTGCATTGAAAATATTGACGATATTAAGGTTGAAATATTATATTAAGAGAATATATCCTGAACATTATCTTTCAAACATTGAGTTGTTTATATCACTATATATGTGTGTGTGTGTGTGTGTGTGTGTGTGTGTGTGTCAAGCTTTAAAGTTCAATCTTTTAGAACAACATTACCAAAAAAATTATTTAATTTTTATTTAGTAGCTGAGAGTAACAGAGAATGATTTTTATGTACTCCTAATAGCACACTTTAGTCTTTCTCTGCATCTAAACTCTCTCTCTCTCTCACACACACACACACACACACACACACACACACACACACACACACACACACAGAGCATCTAATGTGCTTCATCTGTTTTATACAAGAGATTTTTTGATTGAATTTAGCATCTTTTAGAAACTACATTTTGCCACCAATTTTCTTTCTTGAAACTCTTTTCTTCCCCAAAGGCTCTATTGTGTGTTTGCTAGACCTCGAAGATAATTACAGGTTTTACCATAAGAAGGAATATTCCACAGATGTTCTTTTAGGCCTTTCAGAATGAGCTTTATTTTTTAGCTTCAGAGTTAGTTCAGGGCATACAATGAAATAAACGGTGACTGACTTGGCAAAGCTCTAAAGAGGATAAAAAGAGAGCACTATATCATAGTTTATTTTATTCAGGCTCTCTATTCCAGATCATATAACGTCATACATAAAATGAGCACATCATAATGTTAGGAGACAAAGAAACCAGTAGTGTTCAGCACAGTTTATATGTCAGTTCATCACACGAAACCATTGTATGCAGTAGCTTCAGAAGACAAGTTGCAATATAGTGCTGGAATAAGTTGCATGGACTCTTTTATGACAGTTGTATTGTGCTTTTTTTGACAGCATCTTAGCATCTGTCCACTTTCACTTTCTGTTCATTTAAAAATAAAAAAAACAGCACGAACCTTCTGTTAAACGTCTCCTTTTGCGTTCCATGCAAGAAAGAAAATCCTGCAGATTTGGAGGTCCATAAGTAATGAGTTTTCTTTTTTTGGGGGTGAACAAACCTTTTATAAGCGATGGAAAACTATTTTCATACCTGAAGAATAACTCATGCCACAGTCGATAATAGAGCTTAAATAATAGATCACAGCCAAATATATCTAATGTATGATGAGCGCTAATGACTGAGTTTCATGAGGCACTGCTATATGATCACTAAATTTGCTACATTTTTCTCAAGAGAAGCATTTATAATGCTTCTGCATTCTGGTTTTTGTTCCTTATCAACAGTGAAATATTTTGGACATATTCTTGCTCTGTGTAAGAACTTGAAGTAGTTTATAGTGGTTTTTAAAGATAAAGCCAGAGGAGCTAACAAACACTGGTGTGTAAATGATCTCTTTTATTATACACAGCAGATTTCCCTCTGGGCTACAAAAGAGATTGGAAGAGATGTTAGTAAGTAATGTATAAAAGTGAAAAACGAGTTATAAGCTAAAATATCTTCCATAATTAAGTTGAATTATAATGTTTTGAATTCTTACCACAGCATTTAATAACTGAAGAGCAACAGGTCAATTAAATATTCAGTTTCAGAAGAGATTTCGATGGTGACATAAATAGTGCATCCCCAGTGATGCATCGAGTTTAGAGACGCTTTTGAAGATGTCCCAAATCAGATTGAAAAAAAAAATAGTTTTTGCTACCAGCATGCAACAAGATACATGCCAGATATCTGTGAACAAAATCATAATTGGTTGACAGTATACATCCTGCCTAAGTTTCTCGAACTAACTCTATAAAAGTGCAATATCATAGCAATAATTCCTTCCTTAAGGATTTACAGCTATTTGTAAGTGTGCGGTTGCAATGGCATCTGATTATTTGCTGCTACTGTTACACACACTGTTCTCCGTCAGCATTACAGGGCTCTGATGCTGGAGTCGGTTCATCTGTAGGCAGGAGAGCAGCGTGTCAAAGCATCAGCAGATGGTGAACCACATCAGAAGACCGCTGCTGTCATCAGAGATCAGAGGCTGTGACACTGACCAAACGAGCATGAGGAGTCAAACAAAGCTCGTTTTCTGAAGCCTACAGATGGAGGGGTCAGAATCTGGCATAGATGGCATGAAAACATGGACCAGACCATCAAAGAGAGAGTCTTTGTGCCATCACACCAAGCAAACTGCGAGTTAGTTGCCTGAATATATTTGTGACGTCTGCAGATTTCAGACCAGTGAAATATTGTGGGAATGAGGTAGTATTCCACCTCTGAAATAGTTTACCTTTGGACTGACATAATCAAGTCCTCTTATTTTGTATATGTGCCTACTCTCTAATGATAAAATCAATTCATAATTCATTAAATGAAGCTGTCCAGCGGTCCATTTTCTCATTTAATATTCTGTTCCATGCTGAAATAAGTCAGATTGAATGTTGTTTCGTAAACTGTGTGTCTCATTCTTTCTGAAAAGCACATCATGCAATCAGTATGGTACTTTGTTTTTTTTTTTTTACTTTGGTAATAACTTAATTGTTGAGAATCTGGAATTTTTGCTGAAAAAATAAAATAAAATCCACAATTTACACCTTTAGACTTAATTGAACTAACCTCTTTCCATCAGCATTACACTAGACTTCATTATCACTCAGGTCATTTTTGCACTTTTTGGCCTTGTAATATCTTTCTTTATTAGCATTCAGATTAAAAAATATTTAAGTTAGAGTAGATGTGTTGATATTGATATTTCATACTGACTAAATACTGGTTTCTTGCAGGGCTTGTATCTCACTGTCTCATTTAGTGTTTGACATTTTTGCACTTATTCTAGACATTTGTCGATTTATTAAGAGTATCATAGCTCACACTACGGCAACACAACTCAAAATCTCATGTAGTCTGATCTATAATGATCAAAATAAAGTTTTGTCCACATTGCAGATTATTCAGGCCAAGAACCATCCAAACTCTGTTCTTTAGACTTTCTGTTCATCATTAAATGCATCCAGTCATGGTTTTTGTTTTTATGTGCCATTAAGAGGCAGGTTGCATCATGGTAAAGTGGGGAAGATGATTTTGTGAAAAGCATGAAGTTTTGATATTGTAAGGATTATCTTTATCTTGTGTATATGGTGAAGTCCTCTCATATGCATTTCAGTTCTCATTTATGGACTGTAAGCCACATCTGGACAGTTGTTTAGTCACCACGCAGATCCTGTGAATTAAATGGATGAATGTTGTGTTTTAGTGCTTGTAATTCCTCTTCAGTCTGAACTGTCACTAAAATCATGAACTCTTTTATGCAAACCTGCTATCAGATCTTGACTTACATTCATCTGAACTGTTTCAAAAATGCTCTTTTCTGGGGTTGATACTTAAGACAAGCTCACAAAGTTTTCAGTTGTGTGTGTATATATAAATAATACAAGTGCATTTTGTGCACATAAATATATATTACTCTCTCACATACACAGCCTTCATGTAGACACATGCAGACAAGATGTAGAGCAGAGGTTTCTAGTTCTCAAGGTGTTCCACTCTGAGCACGTCAAAACACATAATGAAAGGAGACAGATTGAGGTCATTTTGACTCTCTCTTTGTTTTAAAGGGTTTGAGGGAAGAAACAGACACACTGAAGCATGCAAAAATCAGTATGACTAACGGAAAGAGAGTGACGAGATTTGTATGTGTTTGAGAAGGACGGGACTGTGATGTGTTTGTGTGCGTCTTGGCAGTGAACGTGTTCTTGTGTTCACTGGAGAGAACATGCAAACACACTTAGATCTGTTATAACACACATTTTATGTTATTATTCATCTTTTTTTCTCCTTATGCCAAAAAGAAGGAAAATCAAGCATAACACTTTTCTATTCTGTCACACGTTTTGGAAAAATGTCCACATATTTCTCTCACAGTATCCAATGTTGTTCTAAAACGGCACCTTATGTGAGAACTGTGCTAGAGACAAATCATATATATATCTCTTTTTTTTGCAGTAAAAATGTCTGGTAACTCTTAACAGTGCTTAATTTGTTAAGATTAGTCAACTACATTAGTAAACATAAGCTAACAATGAAAATACTTCTATGGCATTTTATAATCCTAATGATAATTTCAACATTTAATAATAAAAATGGTTGTATCTGTTACTAATACTTATTACACTGTAAACTAACATGAACAAACAGTTAACAATTTCATTTCAAAATGTCATATTAACTAAGATTGCATGTTCAATTCAATTCAATTCTAGTTTATTTGATTAGCGCTTTTTACAATACAAATTGTTGCAAAGCAACTTTACAGAAAATTATGTTTCTACAATTATTTAGCTTATAAGTGGTGACTGTCAGTTTGTGCTCTAAAAATACATTGCTTATTGTTAGTTCATGTTATTTAATGCATTAATTAATGTTAATAAATGTCACCTTATTGTAAAGTGCTACCAAATGTCTAAACTTCCTTAAGACAAGATTTGAAATATATCTTTTATATATTAGTGTTTGTTGTTTGTTTGTTTTCCTGTTGTAAGCATAATCTATTATTATGCAGATATGATTTATGGATGTAGTTCAGGGACTGAATCAGAGAGGTTCAAATGATCTCAAGTGTTGAGAACTGAAGGGTTCTCAAAGACATCTACACTGCCTTCAAAAGCTGAAGACATCTCAGTAGACAAGATGTTTGGCACTAATAAATAGAAGCTTTATCTCCATATATTGTCTAAGAATGAAGCATTTCTGTAAGTTTTGGACAAAGCAGGTATGCTTCATTTTCTACTTTTTACTTGATCAAGTGCAACCTCCAGCTCTCTCCATTTTTTTCTGCAATTGTGTCTCTTTTTTCTTTCTCTGTTTGTCTGTCACATTCGATCTGCGTTTGCACAGATGGAGGGGTGCTGCTTTACTCAGTCGGTTAACATCGACTGTTCCTCCCTGACAGCGTGTCAATACTCACCAATTTACAAGCACATTAAAAATCGACCCCAGATAAAAGGCAATTTCTGCTTTTCTGCTAGAAGTACATTTGAGCAGAGAAAGAAACAGAAGAAGGGGTGAAATGACTTGAGGGAAAAGGGACAACCAGTGAAATTACAGCCTTGTTTTTGTGTGTTAGAAAGAAAGGTTTTTCATTTTTGTTTTGTTTTTTTGTGTAAGCTATCACCAACCGTTTTGTTTGACAAACAGATGCAGAACATAGAGGGATAAACATAGTCCTTTCTCATTTGTGTGAGCTTGACTGAGTGTCACTGCTGATCCAAAAGATGGCTACAAAACCAATTTTACATTTACATTTATGCATTTGACAGACTCTTTAATCCAAACCAAGTGACAATGCATTCAAAGCACACATTTTCTCAGTTCTGGCTTGCTCTGGGAATTAAGCGCATAACCTTTGCTAGCACCAAGCTCTGTTTGAGCTACAGGAGAGTAGGATTTTAAGGCAGCACTGTTGCAATGGCCAAAAGTGCACTGCGTAATTAAGATACCTTCATGTGGCCAAAATTAAGAAAGAATAAAGCTTTATTAATTCAGTGATAAAAAATATTTACCCAAAATATTTGTGCATTATATTTGTGGGAATGCATACATCACAGTTATTATATTTAACCAAATCCTTGATATAAACCCTAACCAAGAACTTTCATTACTTACAAAATTAAATTAAATTAAATTAAATTAAATTAAATTAAATTAAATTAAATTAAATTAAATTAAATTAAATTAAATTAAATTAAATTAAATTAAATTAAGTCCTTGTCTTTTTTCAGCTAGTTGCCAAGGCATTTCTCATTTCACTTTAGGTAAACTTGATGAACAAATAGATAAGAAAAAAACTGAAATTAGTTGTTAAAATGTAATAACTTAAAAAAATATTAAATTACAAAAACACAACAGAAATATTTAACTGTAATTAAAATGAAAACAGAAAATCATTTAAAACATTTCAAATATGGGTTCTAATTTCTACTAAAATAACACTGGCGTATATGCCATTTGCTTTACTTCTTCATGACTTTACTTAATTATTTTCATGTTTAATTCAGCAAGTGGCATACAGTTATCATCTGTTATCAGTGTTTTTATTTATTAATTTGTAATTCAGTTGTAATTTTGTAGATTTGTAATTCAAGACATGTTAAAATGTCTTTTAGATCCTATGACTTCTGGTTCATTTGTCACACCATTAATGCATTTCATGTAGAAAATCATCATCCTGTTCACTGTATACATGATGGATGCTTCAAAAATAAAGAGTCAATTAAATCTCAAGACCTCCCAATACGCAGCTGACACCTTCACATGTGGCCTTCAGGACGCCTGAGAGGAAATCAGTGCTTCGTGTGACCTCAATATTGCCTTTAGAAGGAGATGAGAGAATGTCTTCTGTGATGATTTATTGATCTGAATTTATATAATGAATTTTATATCTGTATCAATATGTTTATAATGATTAATTCATTCACAACCATGTTAATTATGCATGCATCATGGGGGAAGTGTCTTGTCATTAGGGCCAATGTTTTTGAATGGATTTGCAATGATCAGATGTGTTGGGGTTGAGGAGTCTCTAAAGTCTGTATGTGTGTGTGTGTGTGTGTGTGTGTGTGTGTGTGTGTGTGTGTGTGTGTGTGTGTGTGTGTGTGTGTGTGTGTGTGTGTGTGTGTGTGTGTGTGTGTGTGTGTGTGTGTGTGTGTGTGTGTGTGTGTGTGTGTGTGTGTGTGTGTGTGTGTGTGTGTGTGTGTGTGTGTGTGTGTGTGTGTGATGATTAATTTATGGTTTCTGAACCCTTGAGACCTCAGCTAGAGAGAGCAGACGAGTCTCAGTCAAATAAAGAACAGCCCAGAAAGATGAAATTCTCCTCAAGAAGGAACAAACAGCAACAGGACTGTGGTATGACTCAGTGTTGGTGGATTTTCTGTCATTCAGCGATTCGTTTTCATGAAGGAAAACCATATTTTACAAAA
Source organism: Carassius carassius (assembly GCF_963082965.1). Lineage (NCBI taxonomy): Eukaryota > Metazoa > Chordata > Actinopteri > Cypriniformes > Cyprinidae > Carassius > Carassius carassius. Next base: position 32,525,205 of record NC_081771.1, read on the forward strand.
ACTTCTACAAAATCTCTATATATATATATATTTTTTTTTTTTGCATTTCTATTTATTTTTTTGTTTTCTTCAGATTTTCTCAGATTTCTCCCACATTTGTCTTCTATGCTGGACAAAAGTTATTAAAAGCTTTTCAATGTATCAAAGCGTGTACATGTAATGCATCACTGAATTCAACCTGAAGACTCCAGACCAGATCTGAGGTTGCATTTCAGCAAGGCTTCGGTGCATTGATACAAAAGTTCATCTGAAAATGGAAATTTAAAAGTCAAAGTTAAAAGTCATAAGCATTTGTACATCTGCTGGGATGCTTATTTTGGGATGCCCTATTAAATTGACTTAACATTTATGACACTGAAGTGCCTTGCACTGTAATTGCTGCTTGCGGCGGTATTATTCTGATTAGTTCTGATTGGCTGTCAGCCAGATCTCTCTCATCCTTCATTCTGTCTCTCTCTTTCTGTCTGTGTGCATCGTGCATCATGCACTGTGTCATGTGGTACGTCCTGCAGATGTTTGTAGAAAGAGAGATAGAGTAAATGGTTTGGTCATCTGTCTGTCAGTGGTAGACATCCCTTTGGTTATTGTTAATTTAATACCATCAGTCTCATGCACTCTGTAACTAGTTTCATTCCTCTTGATACACCAGTTTCACCATTTACATGTTAGCTATTTAAGACAAAAATACTGGTTAAGAATCCTCTGTTTTGTTTTTGCAGTGCATGTTAGAAAGAAAGCCATATGGCTTTGGAACAACTTCTGAGTAAATGATGATTTTGGTTGAACTATTCTTTTAAGTTCAAGTAGTTTCATTACCTCACTGAGACTGGACGGACCAGGTTTCTGATCACTGATGTGTAAATGTGAACGGTCATGTGTTGGTGCTCATCTTTGTGATGTCAGAAATCTCCAGTCCTTTATGCAGTTTAGTTTCAATAAATGGCCTTTTTTAAAATAGGAAGCTTTAACTTTAATAGTAAGTTTCATAGTTCACTAAACTCTTTTATCTGAATTGTGAAGGAAAAATTTACTTATGATATGAGTGCTTTAAAGTCAAATAGTTGTACTTTATTACTTAACATTAAGACAAGCAATATCCTCAAGTGTAGTTACAGTAGGTGTGCGCTGTATGGCTGAGTATCTGTGTGTGTGTGTGTGTGTGTGTGTGTGTGTGTGTGTGTGTTAAAGCAGGTTAAAGCATTCTGAGTGTGTGTGTTTGAAAGAGATAACTGACAGCTTAAGGTCATGTGGAAGGGCAGCTGAAACGCCTTTGATCACAGTGCAAGGCAAATAATATTCAGTCAGTGTGTGTGTTTGTGTGTGTGTGCATGCAATCGCGCGCGCGCGCGTGTGTGTGTGCGCGCGCACGCACGCCTGTTTGTGTGTGCGTGTGTGTACGTAGAAACACTCTTGATCTGAATTGCAGTACATGTGAATTGCAACAGGAAATGTGCTTGGGAAATGTTTGTCACTCCCTCCTTCAGCATTTAACATCCTGATTTGATGCTCAAGAAACATTTCTTCCTATTATCAGTACTAAAAACAGTTTTGGCTGCAAAATTTTATTTTATTATTATTATTTTTTTTGTGGAGAGGGTTTTATACATATATATATATATATATACATTTTTAATCCATTAATACATGTGCACCAATAATAAATAACTAATTACCAAATCAGCGTATTTGAATTATATTTAATGATGTGTCCACCAGCTTCTGCATCTCTTCCTCATGCATTGCACCAAATTTGCCAGTTCTTGCTATGAGTTGTTACTTCTCTCTTCCACCAAGACTCTTTCAATTTCTCGAACATGTCTGGGGGAAACGCAGTTGCGTGTGATTTGCTTTTGCAAGGACGTTCATCTGTCCTTCCAGAAAGGTCTCTTTACTGCCACAGGTTACTGTAACTGTAACAGACCACCGGTAAACTGTTAGTGTCTTAAGGACTGTTCCACGGGTGCATGTGCAATAATTGGTTATGGTTCACTGAACAAATGTGAAAAATATGGTTTACACCCTTTCCAATATAGATCAAGAAAGCTTATTTGTTTTTTACAAAATTATGTTTAAAATGAAGCATCCTGAAAAGGGGACTTTTTTTCTTAATCGTTTTATAGAGTTTGTCTGTATATCTATTCACTAGACTAAAGCAGTGCACTTTGTTCAGCTGAACCAGAGCTCAGTGCCACTTCACTTGTGATCTGCATTTGCATCAATTGCAAACCATACTGGAGTTTCTATGGATCATATCCCAGAGCCTGTCCTGGCCAAAAGCACTAGTGTGAAAGTTTATTTCATTATTCTAGAATGGCATTAGGGTTCAGTCTGTCTATAGATGGTAGAAGTGTGTAGATGGTAATAACTCTTACGATTGAGATTGAATGAGAGCTGTGCAGTGAAATATTCCCCAGATACTCAGAATGGATAAAACAATAATGCATTGATAATCCGGACCTGATGCAGACATTAAACTAGACTTGCTCAATATATTCAGCACTTCATTTGAATGAGCAGTGATTTCTTACACATTTACCTGACAGTGTTTCGACTATGACCTTCTTTATGTTCTCACTGTCGATGAGTACATCGAGATGTATGTATGTCATTCCTTACATTAGCTTAATCAACAGTTTTACGGATTTATGTTTTTCCAAGTGAATTAGATGGACTGATGTGATTAAAAATGACTTTAGGCTCCATTGAACATCTTGATCCTACAGACATACACCAGGCAGGAGATATGGATTATGGATTTTGGAATTGATTTATTGATTTAAAGACTTGGATCGCGCTGGTGGATTTACATGTTAAATTCAGGGACCGGATCCATCATCGGGTCGAGTCCATCTCATTATGTTGTCATTGATTATGTTGCTGTAGCACAAGCAGAGTACAAGGTACTGTACATGAGGTTTTCTCAAATGAAAACAAAAATGTTAGATTTGCAAGCTTAATGTTTTCTCTGTCCCTTGAAGTCACAGAAATCAAGTCTGTAAGTGTTGTTCTGGTCCGAACAGCAGCTGAACTCTTGTCTGTTGAAATGCTCATTGATTTGCGCCCTGGGCCGAGGTCACAGTCCACTACTCACTAAAGGCCTGAGGATGATACAGCTGCATGTGTCACCATGGGGCACTTTATTTTTTTGACTCATATTTTATTCCTGAATTTATTTCCTGCTCCCCGAAGTGACTTACATTGAATCAAACTCATGACCTTAGTGTTTGGGCTACATACAACATCTAATGCAGTGAAGAGAATGACAACAAACGTCTCTGAGACGTGATGGAAAGAGGAGAAGACAGTGATATTAGTGAGATTGAGACAGGTAAGAGAGTGTGGAAAATGAGAGGAAAACGGTCAGTCATTTTATGTCCTGAAATGAAATGTGAAGCTTTAGTTGCCAAAAGTCTGTTCGCAAACAGAAGCTGTGAGAACATCACAGTTCATTAATGCAGTGCGGACCGCCGGACAGCATCATATCACGGACAGTTGGTGCCGAGACTCCAGAAGATGGCCAGAGAAGACGTTTGTGTAGCTTTTTGCATCTTCTGCTTGTAGTGAAATACTGTTGTTACTTTGTTTGAGAGATTTTTAAATGGTTGTTTTGTTTTATCAGTCCTATTTACAGTCAGTTTTTGCTCAGGTGTCATGTTGTCCCTCATTGTTTTTGTGTTGGATAAACAAACATATCACCTGATAGTTTCAGTTAATATTGTCCCCTCAAGCTGCATCATTGTTTTTAGCTTATAGTGTTGTTCATTACTCTCTCTCTGTAGCTTGACTGTTGTTTGACTACATTTAAATTCTTAGTAGATTGTGACTTGGCCATTTTCCACTAGTTTTACAGTTTCCACAAGTTTATCTGTTATCTGTTTTATGTAGAGTATCAGACTGATTTCTTTCCCGCATTCTCTCTTCAACAATCAAACTCCTTTTCATTTAACATCTGCATCTGTTTATCTCTGTCTAGATGGACAGGCTTTGGATGCACATTGAAGCTTATCCGTATGGAATTGAGTGAGGAAAGCTCGGGTCAAGAGCAGGAGAATCTGCGGTACTCGGATAACTCCGTCCTGTCCGTGGGAAATAGAGCTGGAATCCTGATTATGAGTTCAGTGTGATCATCACTGCCTGTTTGTCTATATGAGAGTGATAATATTAAACTCAGTGGCTCTTTATATTAACTGCAACAATTAGAGCAGTGTCTTTATGGGTATGAGTTCCTTCAAATGTAATTTTAATGAGCTTTAAGAAGAACATTAAATCATTAAGGAGAGTCTGCTCAAGGACTGCTCAGAACAAACACATTAGTAAAAGCATAAGGTGTGATCCTTAAATTAGCTACAATTAGTCATATCACATGTGTAAGATTGTTTCACGCATCCAGAACATGACCTTCCTCAATGCTAGCTTAATTTATATACAGTTTAACTAAGCACATTAATATGGTGTACATCTCCCTGTTAACAACTAGATAATGAGATCATGTTTAGTCGCATAATTGTTTTTCATTATTATTTTTTAAATAACATTAAAACAGAGACGGCCATTTTTTTTTGTGAAATGAAAGGTTGAATTATATCCAGTAATATCATCATTATTATTATTATTATTATTATTATTATTATTATTTTAAATCAAGTTCACTAATTTTCTACATTTAAATACAAACAAACAATATATAAATAAATAAACAAAAAGATAAATAAAAAATTAAGATATTCTTCTATGGAGTGTTTGTTCCCTATTTTTTCCCCATCTTGTGACATGGCATGGTGGGCCAAATTAAAGTTCATCAAAGGCCATTTTTTGAGCAACTATGAATTTTATAAGTTAATAGATGTTTTAAATTTTATTACCTTAAACATGTAGATGCCAATAAGTTATGCAGCAAGTGAGGGACAAAGACTTACGTGATTTGTAAGTCTACTTCCATGGTTTTAAAATGTGATTATTTTATTATGATTAATTTTTTGGTTCATTGGTTTGTGTGTGTGTGTGTGTGTTGATTCCTCTCAGTCATGTCCAGGTCTGCTCCCCAGTGTGCTTTTGCCAGTCTGTGCAAGCTGCCCACTGTGCTGCCCCCAGAAGTGGGCATTAGTCCTCTAATTAAACTTCTTTATGGTTTGGGTGGCACAGAGCGCAGGCACATGTCATGCCAAGCCTTGTTTATACATGCCAGCCTCTGCCCTTCCAAACTTTGCCATCTGACAATCTGCCAGCCTCTACATCTGAAGCCAGATCTACACCAGACTGTGCCAGTGATGAAGGTCTTTGCCAAGCAGTGTCACAGCTGCACAATATTTTTGTGGAAACAGATACTTTTTTTTTTCAGGATTCTTTGATAAATAGCAAGTTCGAAATTACTTTTTATTTCTCATTTGATCAGATATCTTTTAACATTTAACATTATAAATGTCTTTACTGTCACTCTTAATCAATTTAACGTGTCCTTGAAAAAAGTATTAATTTCTATCCAAAGAATAATAATTTAAAAAAATGAGAAAGTCCAAATAGTATAATGAATGTATGAATCCTAAAACTACTATATATATATATTATTAACAAATATAAGTTAACTATTTCCAGTGGTATATTAGAAATATTAGTTAAATCAACATCTTAATTTTAACCTAAAATAAATTATTAAAAAAGTGCTGCTTCATATTTTTGTGAAAATAGTGATACATAATGTTTGGAGTAAATAAGATGGTAAATATGGAGGAGCAGTTGAATTTTGGTGGAAGGAAGTTGAAAAAAAAAAGACTGTGGTAAAATAAAACTTTTATGCTCTTTTTAAATTTTTAAAACTTTTTAAACTAGTTTGTAGTTTATAGTTGTCACAAGTCGGGTAGGCTCACCACCCAGCCAATCACAATGCACCATCTAACCTGATTATAATCAGCAGTACCTGATCACAATTATCTCATCAGCTCACCACCACACATAAGCGCACACCTCCGTCTCTCAGTTGTCCGATCTCATAGCTACTACATGGAACCTCTCCTGTATCCAGCTACTAGCATTGACTCTCATACCAACAAGCTACTAACCGCTTGACTACCCGATTCTCCTAGACCCCTGTGTTTCCCCAGCGATCCCTCTGGATTCCTCTCCAGCGTTACCCCCGAGGTGTGTGCTAAGGATTCTCCATTCTGGTCACCCCACAAGATATCCAAACCCTACTCCCCAGATCCTCCGGACTCTCTCCCCTTCTCAGTCAGATCCATATACATGCCTGCTTTTAAAATAAACCTGTTGATATTACCTTCTGTCCTTGAGTCTGTTTGTTACAGTAGTAACTAGTTTATAATGCTTATCATTGTTCCTACAGTAAATACTTATTTAGTTTTGACAATGCTAGCTAATACAGTGTTACCATCAGCTTTACTGCACTAACCATAACTTTAGCAACTATGGTATTTTTAATTATGCTCATGTTTATGAGTTAACATGCTCCAAAAAAAGTATTGTGATTAATCAAAACATTGCCTATAGTGCAGTTAAAGGCCATGGTTCCTTTAAAATGTGTAGTTTCAAAGCAATTCAGGTCATTTTGGATAAAAGCAATTGCCATATGTGAAATAATGCATTATTGATGAGACGTGAAAAGCCTAATTTTATACGTTTAGCTTGTATTGCTCTTCTATAGGTTATGTGAATTGAGATCCCGCTGGCTAATGCCTTGAGATGGTAATGCAGTGCAGGGTCAATCAGGTAATGGTGACCTGAAAACATCCAGGTTAATTTGCAGAATCCTGTCACCAGTGTGACCAACACCTACACAGGACGGTTCCTACATTCAGATGGCCGTTAGAACTTGGAACATTTCTCTAACAGAAATTAACTCAGCGGACATGAAGCATAAGACCGAGCTGATGCTAAATACAAAACCCGTTAATACATTTGGCCAAATCATCTGCAAGCTGTTCCCACAGCAGCCAGATGAGAGAGAGAGAGACACCCCAAGGGCTTGTGGGTAGTCCACCTGTTTTCAATGCAAGATAAACAAGGGCCAGAGCTTACAAGCTTGATTGAGGTATGTGAATTAAGATATTTTTGGATAATTAGGTGTCTTAGTCAAATATTGTGATTGTACAGTCATACACTCCTGTCTTCCTCTTGTGTGAGTCTAAATATGGATGCCAGAAAGATGCAAATCGGCCGTAAGTTTAAATGGCTAATGTACATTAATTTGCATTTCCATCCGTGCCATAGTTTCTGGAGCAGGTGTTCAAACAAGCTAATGAATAACGAGTTCTTTGCTGGTCTCCATCCAGATTTAATCTAAACTAAACTGGTATACAGCATACAGTTTCAACTCTACCATTAATGCCTTAATTTTTTATCCATAACATCACGTATTTGCCTGTTAGCAAAACGGCTTAAGTGTCTTGAATTATCAGTGCATAAATAATTTTATTAGTGATTTAAGCATGAAAACACTTTGAAGACATGAAAAAACAACCGTTTTATTCCCCTCAGAAACTAAAAATAATGTTACACAGTTATGTGCATTATATGTTGTTGGTGCCCAACACAAACGGCGTACTCTGTGTATAGAGACAGAGCAACATAAGTCATAATCTGAAAACCACGCCCACTGGGGGGAAAACCATTGATTTTCTATTGTGGGAAGCTGCCTCCTTGTCATTTCTGACTTATACCAACAACAATAATAACAAAAACTATAAAAGCTGCCATGTGACAAGGTGTACAGTAAACAAACTATAGAAAACCCAGAACTACGTTTTTATACGCTGTCAACTGAGCTATCGTTTCGGACACAAAAGTACGTAGAGTGCAGCGTGTCATATTACTCTGATAACTGTGCCCACTGGAGGAAACGTAATCGGCAACAAGACCATTCATTATTTTTAACCATGTGAAAGAATTATTTCACCACCCTGTGTTAATCTGAGAGGAAGAGATATATTAAGAAACTAAATTTTATTGGTCTATGCCATTGCCCCTCTTCCTAACCTTCCTTTTGTTTGAGAAATATCCAACTGCACAGCCCAACGGGGAAAACCCAGACATCTACAACTATTTGTGTCCTAACTGCTCGTTTTTTGGGTTGACAGCTTATAATAAAGTAGTTCTGGGCTTGTTAGCTTGTTAACTCTACACTTTGTCAAATGGCAGCATTTAGGCATTGCTCTGTTTTTTGTTATAGGTCAGAAATGACAAGGAGGCAGTTTCCTGCAGAAAGAGAAACAGAGAGCATTGCATTGCCCCCCCCCCCCGTGTGGGAGTGGCCTAAATGCGCTCTGTCTCTATAGCAGGTGTGAGGAATGTTGATCCTAGAGGGCCACTGTCCTGCAGAGTTTAGCTCCAACTCTGGGAAAAACCTACCTGTTTACCGAAGAGCTTGATTAGCTTGTTCAGGTGTGATTGATTAGGGTTGGAGCTAAACTCTGAAGGAACACCGGCCCTCCAGCATCAACAGTCTCCACCCCTGCTCTTTATAGAGTGGTAGTACTGAGAGACATGCCCACAGAAGAAGAAAGCATAAGTGAGAAGAACAGCAACACTTCTGTTGAACAAAGATACTTCGCCAAAGATTCTCATTATTAAGGTGAGTTAATACATACCTTGTTTAGTGATCATTGTTATACTTTCCAGTAATCACAGCAGATTCATGCAGCAAAGTTACTGACATGAAGTGTAATAAGTTGTTTTTCATGCTTATTAAACTCATGCTAGTCTTTTCTGCCTTTTTTTATCATAAATACACAGGCTTATTCAACAATATAACCTTTAATTTAACTGATTCGTTTTGCTAATGTGCAACTATACTGTTTATTAGATAAATTAAATGTTAAAGCTTATATTAGGTTTGCCATGAATCTCTTAAAATGTATAGTAATAATAATTATAATATGCATGTGCTGGGTCATGAAGATTTTTAATATTGCCCTTGTTTTTCAAACACTAAATTGTATTGTCTTCATAGATCCCATGAAAGTGCAGCTTCCTGAAAACTTTATCAGTTTCATCTTCAAATAGTCCACGAAAGACAATGGCATCTGTTTTAAAGCTGTTTTATGTTTCAATAGATGACCTGAAATAAGACAATGTTTACATTACAAAAATAGTTATAACAGCCCCTCACGGACGACTGATGCGCACAAATAAAAAGCAAACACAAACTAAAACCCAGGCCTGGTCCTCTCTCGTCCTTCACTGTCGTCGCTCCAGTTCTCTTACGAGAGTTCTCTCGTACTGCGTCTTAGCTAAGTTGTCTTCATAGATTCCAGGGCGATCTGAAACACCAGAGTGAATCGTACGCACGGCAGAGAACGCAGTACTCGTTCCCTCTTCTAGAGAGAACCGAGGTTACGTTAGTAACCGAGTACGTTGTCTTACGAGAGTTCTCTCGTACTGCGTCTTAGCTAAGACGCTACGGGAACCCCATGTAAAGCGCCGTGCGCACAGGGATCACACACCAATAAACCTGGAAGCAACGTCCAGGATTTACAGTGCACAGTCACCCGAGGGACTCACAGAGAGTCCAGGACAGCCATAGGCGAGACGGCTCGCTCGCTCATTGGCTTCGCGCCCTTCATGCCACTTCCCGCCGAAACGGGTGTGGCCTAACCCTATAAAAGGAGCTCAAAAAGGCTGACTCACCTGATTTTTCATCTCTTCAGCGAAGCTAACGCATCGTTGGATCACGAAGGAAGCAAGCGCCGTCTGATAAGCATCTCAGCGGGACGAGCCACTTCTGAAGCCGCTGGCCTTCGCCGCCTTCCACTGCCGTTCCTGCTGCGCTCTCCGGCGCCTATATCCTTTTATATCCTTGTGTGTGTTCGCCCTGCGACACACACTCGTAAAAGAGCTGCGTCTTTTTAAAGATGCCCTCGTGCGGCTCGTGCAGAGCCCCGCTCAGCGAAGGAGACCGTCACTTCATCTGTGTCTCCTGCCTGGGTGAGGATCATGCAGCGCTCGCGCTCGCTGACGGCGGCTGCCCTCACTGCGAGCTAATGCCGATGGTGACTCTGAGGACTCGCCTGGCATTCTTCTCCGAGCCTGCATCCTCCGCTGCGCCGCAGCGCCGTAAAAAGCGCCGCTCCCAGCGATTACCGGAACCGCCTCCAGCTCTACCGAGCTCGCCGGTTCTTCCTGGTTCACCGGCCTCCCCTGCATCGCTTCCCGATGGTCAGCGCCCGCTGTCTGCTGCCGCGTCTTCCGAGGAAGTGGATCTCAGGGCCGCGTCGGAGGAAGAGGACACGTGCTCTCTGCTAGCCTCGGGCAGTGAGGGTTGGGCGAGCTACGGGGATATCGCGCCTTCTGCTTAGAGGCCCGGCAGACGGGCTGATATCGAGAAAGAGCTGATGCGAGTGCTCACGCTGGCCGCGGCGAGCCTCGGCCTCGAGTGGTCTGCACCAGCGCCCCCCTCCCGTTCCCGGCTGGATGGTAGCTTTCTGCCAGATGAGCGTATTTCTCCCAGCTCGAAGCCGCTGCTGGGCAGGCTGCGTCTGCGCTACACACCATGGCCACGCTGCAGATTTTCCAGGGCGATCTCCTCCGCAAGCTGGTTGAGATGGGGCCTGAAGCTATCTGACTCGCGGATCTGAGGAGTGCTTCGGATCTCTCCCTCCGCGCCACTAAGTCCGCTGCACAGGCCATGGGACAGGTTATGGCTTCCGCTACGGTGGCTGAGAGACATTTGTGGCTAATGCTTTCGGACATGGCAGAGTCTGAGCGCGCTGCGTTCCTTGACGCCCCGCTGACTCCTGCTGGCCTCTTCGGATCGTCTGTCAACGAGTTTGTCGAGAGATTCGTCGAGGACCAGAAAGCATCACAAGCCTTTAAGCACTTCTTACCGAAGCACTCCGGTTCTGCAGCGAGTCGCGCTAGACCGGCCCCGCAAAGCTCTCAGTCACGCCCCCCGCCTCTAGCTGCTTCATCGCGACAGCGTCAGCAACGCAGCTCGGGACCCCGTTCTCACTCTACCAGCCGTCTCCCCACGCCGCGGGAGTCACGGCAGAGGATTACGGTGAAGCCGGAAGCCCCGAAGTCATCCTAGCACTTCTAGGAAAGCGCCGGTGTACGAGTTCCGCTGTGGCCGAGCTCTCACCCAAGCGCGCCGCTGTTGCAGTTCCAGGAATTGTGAATTGCGTTTTCTGCAACGCGCAAGCCTGCACAGTTGCCCGCTTGCCTGCACACAAAAGCCGTTATCACGGCTACCCAGATATTTCCCGAAAAGAGTGTTATTTCTGGTGTTCCGGCCATGGCCGATGGTGCTATAAATGTAGTGACGATGCCCACTCCTCAGTGCCCATCTCCACATATAAGCACAGCCCTGCACACAGGGCTTGCGCCTATAAGATCGACTCAGGTCGGTCGCGCGCGCTACATAGTAAACGTGCCCACTCCTCAGTGCCCACAAACAAACACTATGTCACACACGGCGCGCGGTTGCTGTAAAAACGAAACCCGTGCACGTACGCTCTGCCCAGGCAGACAGCGAGTCAAAAGCAGTAAATGTGCACGCTTACAGCCCACAGTTATTCGTAGACATCACGAGTCCCACGGGACCCGCTCAGCCCTCCCTCAATCGGTTAAGCACCGTGGCGGGGTCGAGGAAGAGGGATCTGCCCGCTGTGATCAGCGCGCTCCCCGCCTCAAATGCCACAGGCATAACGCCCATGGTGCAGCACATCGAAGCGCCGCCGTTGCCCAGTCAACAGAGCGCGCTTCGCATCCAGCCCTTAGCCATTCATGCAGATGCATGGTCAGCGCTTCCAGGGGTTTCGGATTGGGTGCTAGACATTATAAAGAGAGGCTACTCGCTACAGTTTTTTCGACGCCCTCCGCGCTTTTTAGCGCGCGTCCAAACTACGGTCAAAACAGAAGTAGCACACTTACTTCGGGCCGAAATATCAAAACTGTTGAGCAAAGGGGCTGTGGAGCCTGTATCTCAAGCTCAAAGCGAGGGGGGGCTGTACAGCATATACTTTCTAGTGCCAAAGAAAGACGGGGGTCTCAGGCCCATACTGGATCTAAGACAGCTGAACAAGGCATTGGTGAAACACAGTTTCAGAATGCTTACAACCAGGAAACTCCTCGCGCATATTCGCAGAGGAGACTGGTTCATGTCAATAAATCTGAAGGACGCGTATTTTCAAATACAGATAGCGTCACGTCACAGGCGATACTTGAGATTCTCCTTCGAGGGCCAGACATACCAGTTTACAGTCCTGCCTTTCGGCTTGTCCATGGCTCCTCGTACGTTTACGAGGTGCATGGACACAGCGCTCGCTCCTCTCAGACTCAGAGGCATGCGAGTGCTTAACTATTTGGACGACTGGCTGACTCTGGCTCAATCAGGATCAGAGCTTGTGGAACACGGGGCCATTTTACTCGATCACCTCGAGAAACTCAGTCTCTGTGTCAACTGGACGAAGATTTCGCTGAACCCCAGTCAGACGATGCTGTTCTTGGGTATAGCTCTGGACTCACGTTCCATGACGGCGCGGCTGTCACCACAGCGCGCGTTGGGCATTTAGCGCGCAGCGAGTTCTCTCCGCTGCGGCGCGACCGTCTCGCTCAGAGAATTTCAGAAGATGATGGGTCTCATGGCCTCAGCACCTCCAGTTCTTCGGTTGGGCCTGCTCCGCATGCGCCCCCTGCAGTTCTGGCTGAGAGCGCGAGTACCACGCGGAGCGTGGATATCTGGTCGGCTGCGTCTCAGGGTCAATCAGAGCTGCGTTACAGCCCTGAAACCCTGGACAGCGAACGACTGGTACCAATCAGGTGTAAGCCTGGGGACTTCCTCGAAAGTGAAGATGGTGTCGACGGACACCTCCACTTCAGGATGGGGAGCGCTGCTCGAGGGCAGACCGTCCTTTGGCCTGTGGTCAGAACGGGAAAAGCTCCAACATATCAACTGTCTGGAAATGCTGGCAGTGGAGAACGCGCTGACGCGTTTTTGTCCCCGAATCAAAGGCCACCACGTCTTAGTCCGTTCGGGCAACATGTCTGTGGTGTCCTACATAAATCGCCAGGGCAGTCTCGAGTCCCGAAACCTGTACAGGTTGGCGGAACGCCTCCTGGTTTGGGCTCAGCGCAACTTGCGCTCGCTGAGTGCAGTTCATGTGCCTGGGCTACAGAATCTGGGTCCAGACAGGCTGTCCAGAAACAACATTCCCACGGGCGAATGGTCTCCACATCCGCAAACAGTCCAGCTGTTGTGGGAGAGATTTGGCAGGGCGGAAGTGGACCTCTTCGCGTCCCACGAAAACGCTCACTGTCCCGCGTTCTTTTCCAAGAACGAAAGCGCGCTGTCACGGAGATGGCCGTGCTGCCCGCTTTATGCTTTCCCCCCCGTCTCCCTCCTTCCGCAGGTGATAGAACGGGTGAGGGAAACGAGATGCTCAATAGTGCTTGTAGCACCATTTTGAAAACAACCAACCATGGTTTCCAGATTTGATGCAGTTAGCAGACACTGCCCCGTGGCCAGTGCCGTTGAGGAGGGATCTCCTCTCGCAGGCCGGGGGCTCGATTTGGCACCCTCAGCTGGAGTTGTGGTCCCTCCATGTGTGGGCGCTCAACGGTTACCCGCTGATCTCTTAGTGGGAGTGCTAAATACCATCACTCAGGCTAGAGCTCCGTCGACACGACGGCTGTATGCCTCGAAGTGGTCGGTTTTCTCCAGCTGGTGCACAGCTCGGGGATGTTCACCCCTTAGTTGTGAGGTGACGGAGGTTCTCTCCTTCCTACAGGAGCTGTTGGATAAGGGCAGAGCCCCCTCCACGCTCAAATTTTACGTGGCGGCTATCGCAGCGTTTTCTGAGACAGCGCTCGGTCAGTCAATAGGAAGGAACAATTTGGTCATCCGCTTCCTTAGAGGAGCTAGGAGGCTGAATCCTCCCAGACCTCCGTCAGTCCCTGTATGGGACCTCGCGACGGTTTTGGAGGCCATGAAAGGTTCCCTTTCGAGTGGGTGACCTGCACGTGCTCTCGGTGAGCCCGTCGTGCTTGGAGTTTGGGCCTAATGACTCAAGGGTCATACTCAAACCTAGGCACGGTTATGTGCCGAAATCCCTCAACACGCCGTTTCGGGCTCAGGTTATTGCCCTGTCTGCCCTGTCGGTGTCAGGAGAGGATGGAGACTCGAGTCTTCTTTGCCCTGTTAGGGCTTTAAGAGCTTATGTGTCTCGCTCCGCTGTCTTTAGACGGACTGAGCAGCTGTTTGTCTCATTCAGTTTCGAGACAGAGCCTATCTAGATGGATAGTTGACGCCATAGCATTAGCTTACGCTTCCAGGGGCCTTCAGTGCCCACTGGGCGTCAGAGCACACTCCACAAGAGGCGTCGCCTCGTCGTGGGCGTGGTCTACTGGGATCTCCTTGCAGGATATATTTATGGCGGCAGGTTGGGCCTCGCCGTCTACATTTATCAGGTTCTATAACCTGGAGGTTACCGCAAGCAAGGCTGCTGTCGGTATAGTCGAATCAGGGCCCTGATTGGAACTCTGAGATCGCGAGCGTTATGCGCTGCCGACTGTTATATGGGCAGTATTGCGTAAGACCCGCACTACCACATTGGTCAGGCCTTGCCTCGACTGTGTGATGTCATATTGCCGCATCTACGGGTGCTGCTAGATATGGGACGGAGGGCCCCCCCCCCCCTCCTGTCCTGGACTCTCTGTGAGTCCCTCGGGTGACTGTGCACTGTAAATCCTGGGCATTGCTTCCAGGTTTATTGGTGTGTGATCCCTGTGCGCACGGCGCTTTACATGGGGTTCCCGTAGCGTCTTAGCTAAAACGCAGTACGAGAGAACTCTCGTAAGACAACGTACTCGGTTACTAACGTATCCTCGGTTCTCTCTAGAAGAGGGAACGAGTACTGCGTTCTCTGCCGTGCGTACGATTCACTCTGGTTCGCTTCGGCGATTAAATAAATCAGGTGAGTCAGCCTTTTCGAGCTCCTTTTAAAGGTTTAGGCCACACCCGTTTCGGCGGGAAGTGGCATGAAGGGCGCGATGGCTGTGTGCTGCTGCAAATGCGCTTTACAACAATTCAAAATTAAGGATCATTTTTTGCTTCAGTATTTCGTGAAAAGAGACTTTTCCCGTAGCGTCTTAGCTAAGACGCAGTACTCGTTCCCTCTTCTAGAGAGAACCGAAGTTACGTTAGTAACCGAGTACGTTTTATCTCCTTCCATCTCCTCCGTGGGACTCGAGACCGGTGGGTCGAACAGGTGTCGTTCATCTCCAATCACTCCACCGACCTCGCACGTTCCCACGTCTCTCGGCCCCGCCCCACTCGTCACAAATACGATAATTATAAATACTATAGTTTTACTTTAGTACTAGTTTTATTGAGGAGTGAATAATTGGTGTAGTTTCATTTGTAGATGAAAACACAATTGAACATGTTTTCTCCTGTTTTTGGTGAGAAAGGGAGTAAGGTAAGAATTCCTTTGTTAATTTTTTACTTTGTTTTGTGAGTTTAGAAAGTACTCTGGTCACATCTCAAAGCTTTATTTTCTCCCCTCTTTTTTTATTTATTTAAAAAAAATTTAACTTGTCAAATAAACCATATTTCCTGAGCATTGCACACTTTTTTTTTCTTTTTTTCTTCTGTCTTGCATTTGTACATTTTCTTGTTACCCACTTCCTGACCCTAGACTAAAATATAACTTTTCAGTTGAAATAGAGTGAAATACAGCCAAGTATGGTGACCCATACTCAGAATTTGTGCTCTGCATTTAACCCATCCAAAGTGCACACACACACACACACACACACACACACACCTGGAGCAGTGGACAACCCCGGGAGCAGTTGGGGGTTGCCCGAGACTCAAACCCACAACCTTAGAGTTAGGAGTCAAACTCTATAACCACTAGGCCATGACTTCCCCCATTTAGAAAAGATTACATATAATTTAAATCAAATATATATAATACATGGAAACTGTAGTACTAAAAAGACTTTACAATAAGATTCCATTTGTTAGATAACATAAACTTTCAATAAACAATAGTTGTATAGCAATCAGTCTTCTTATGGTTAATTAAAATATTTACTAATAAATAAAATCAAAAGTTCAATCTGATAAAATTATTTAATGCACAATGAACAAACATGAATGATCAAATGTCTGCCTTAAATAACATTCACAAACATTAATTGATGATGTAAAAATATATTTTTTCACTCACTGTAAGTTGATGTTAGATAATAACATGAAATCATGTTAATGAATGGCATCTTAGTGTAAAGTCTATACAGGAGATACAATTTGGCTGTACTTTCATTTAATCCAAACTGTGTAACTTTTTAATGGGCTTTTAAAACATGCCAGAGTTATCCAGCCAAGAATAACAACTAACTAGCTTTAAAAAAAAACTGCTTTTCTGATGAACTTATATGACATAAACACGGTTAACCATTTGTACATTCTCTAACACACAGATTTTAGATTCAAAATTAATTTAAAATCCTCTGATATGTAAAAATAGTAAATGCCATCATGCCCTTGTTTTTTTACCCAAATAAAAGTTGTAGAAGCATTAAATAGTTAATAAAGAAACTTGATTCTAATGCTCATTATACTGTATTAGCATTAGCCACACTTATGCTAATGATTATCTACGCTACCGTGATGTTTATTTAAATCCGACATTCAAATTAAAATATGGAATAATATTCATAACAGAAGATCTAATATAAAAAATTTTATTGAAACTTGCCTGTCTTTAAAGTGTTTCCTTTTTTTTTTTTTTTTTTGATGTGCTTCTTCCTTTTGAGGTCACCATGAGGTCAAAGTGCTTTTACGAATAGCGCATCAAGAACTGGATCAGACCAGGTACTCAGTACGACCAGTACTTAAATAAAAAACCTTGTTCCATAATGTCTTCATTTGTTTTAGTTCCGACTTGATACCGAAGTGCCGGTTCTTTTGACAACACTAGTTTGTACAGTATAAAAACATGTCCTCATAAAATGTGCTTTCACAATTCCCATTCATTTTCTTGTGTTTCACTGTGGACCTGAAGTTGAATTATGCATATATAACTATACTGAAGTGTTTCTCAGCCCCATTGTTTCTGTCTTCACTCCCTGTGTTTAGTTCCTACTTTTTAAGTCTGCTTGTTTGTTCCTATAGTTACTTGTGTGTGTTCCCATGACAACTGCCCATGCCCCCTTGTTATGTTATTTAGCTTGAATTTTCCATGCCCATTGGTGCTTGGTGTTTAGTAAAACTGGCCCTTAGTAATTTCAATGTGACATTTTTCTTTTTATTCCAGTCTGGTCTGAAATGTCTGGTCTGGTCTGAAAGATAAGTTTTCTAAGAAGGCTAGGACCAAATGCGAAACTACTACATGAGTGTAATCATGAACTGTGATCCAAAAGGCAGGATCATAAAGCTTTAAGTCTGAGCACAGAATCTTAAACTGAAAATGATCCAAACAATATTTTAGGTGTTAAAAGTGTTTCATAATAGCTGATCTGACTGTCATTTCATTATGCACATTTATTTACATGTACTGCATAAACACCTGCGATAAAAATGCAACTCTTTGTTTCCTTTTCTTTTGGCCCAATAGTCTATGAAGGGCGATGGCATCTGTATCAGAGCTGCGTTATAATTTTCTAGATGACCTGAAACAAGAAGAACTGAGGAGATTTAGGAGTCTTTTACATCAAAATGGGCGCATTGGAGCTGGTAAACTGGAGAATGCTGATGTTACTGACGCAGTGAATTTGATGATGGAAAGTTATGGACTGGGAAGATCACACTAAACATCTTGAGGAGGATAAACCAGAACCAGCTGGCTTTAGAATTAGAGAACAAGTACACGGAAGGTAATAAAGCATAAAAAACAGTAGAAGGCAGCAGATTCATTTGAATGTGAAAGAAATTGAAAGAAGATTCTTATTTTCAAGGCTGAATTCATTTTAATAAGAATACATATAATATTATCAAATATTATACTTTAAAATGACGGTTTTCTGTATTAATATCTTTATTTTCCTGTGATGGCAAAATTTTCACAGCTGAATTTTCAGCATCATCACTCCAGTCTTCAGTGTCACATGATCCTTCAGAAATCATTTGCTGATTTGCTGCTCATGAAACATTTCTGATTATTGCTTTTCAATTTCTGATTATTGCTTTACAAAGTTGAAAACAATTGTGCTGCTTAGAGTAATGTGGAAGCCATGATGCAGTGTCTATTCTGTATACTTGAATGAATAAAGTCTCCTTTCTCTTCACAGCGCTGAATTCATTAGAAGCTGCTGAGAAACACACAAGAAAACAAGGTGGATTAACCTTAAACACATCTTTAAAGTGGGGTCAATTGGATACAGAATAGAATTGCTTTCAGTACTATGAATTTAAATACCATTCTTTTCATACGAAAGATGAACTGCATCAAGGACAGATTCTACAAATATTTAATCCTGAATTGCAGGGCCTGGAAACATTGACGATAAATCAGATATATAGTTATGAGCTCACGTTTATTTTTGATGGACTGGATGAGAGTCGACTGACTAGATTTTGACAGTGGAGTGGTGACGAGTGCTGAAGACCGATCATCTGTAGATGAACGGTTTTCTAGTCTGGTGACAGGACTCTGCTTCCATCAGCGCTTGTCTAGGTGACATCACGACCAGCAGCAGCCAATCAGATCTGTTAGATCAGTTAGCCAGGTTAGTGTATATTTTCCAACTAAAGAAGGAAAATATAGTGTTCTACGAGGATGATTTGAAAGCATGTGGTATTGATGTGAGTGTAGACTTTGAGTGCACAGGACTGAAATCTTTTGGAAAGAAGCTGGACACTGAACACAGAACTGTACTTACTAAGGTCTTGCTAAATATTGATTTTAGAGTCACCCATTTGAAAGCTGATTTCACTTGGCTGTATTATAATCAGATCTCATGAACGTGCATTTCAATGGCGCAGTTTTCTGGTACTTTGGTGTGCATATGATATATAATTGGTAGCCCTTACGAAAAATAAGTTTATTCAAGTGTGTTATTAGGATACTTCTTTTAAACTTAAAATAGGAAAGTATGCTTTTAGTTTACTTTATGTACTTCACAGAAATGGGCTTTATGTACTTCTCAAAAATATACTTAAAATGAGTATACTTGACTTATACTTACAAAAAAGTCTAAATATATTTGAGCTATACTCAGAATAGCTATACTAGAATCTGTTTTCATTATTATACGGTAGAGGGCACTGGTACACATCTTCTGCACAGAATTTCCAACAAGGAAACACCAGATGCTAGCACATGTAACACGATCATCTGAAAACGGCAAATGAACTCTCTGAGAGTTGGTGGCACTTTCCTTGGTTATTGCTGTAAAGAAAGCAGCACTGCATTTACACACTAATTTAACAGGAATCATATGGAAAGAAAAATAAATTACCATAGAAACTTTTCAGACATTTCACGATGATCTGGAGATTTGATATAAAAGCAACCAATTATGGATTGGCACAGGAAAAGTGTAGGTTTTTGGTTAAAAGATGCTTCATAGAACCCTAGACAAGTGAAGCCCAACCCTGTTCCTGGAGCTCTACTTTCCTGCAAAGCTCCAAACCTGATCAAACATGGCTTAACAAGCTAATTAAGATCTTCAGGAGCACTTAATAATTACAGGCAGCTGTGCTGAAGCAGGGTTGGAACTGAACTCTGCAGGTAGGTAAATCTCCAGGAAACACTGCCCAACACAGTGATTACTTATGCATGCAGGTGCATTTTCAGCAAGATACTATCACCTTTCCCCCCAAGGTGAGAGGCAGTGGTCAGTGACTGTAGGCGGAGGTTGATTGTGCTCATTAGTGAAAGACGTACTGCTGATGCTACAGTAGATGAGGTGCTTGAAATGCATTTTTTTTTTTTTTATGTTGGTTATAAGTCTCATAAGGGGAAAACCTAAGCTGCTTTATGCAGCCGAGCACAGGAGTTCAAAATTCTCATAGTATAATTTTGGTGAATTTTGACTACTAAATGGCCAATATGTACATACATTTTGATATTTGGGCAACACCATGTCATCAGAACAGGATAATTTGTCTTAAATGTCAGGATGGGCAAGTTGTCACAACCATTAAAATATTTTAAAATTATAAAAATATATATTTTAAAAAGTATTTGTTGGTCATTTTTATATTGTTATTATTTTATTATTTCTAAGTAATTATTTGTTACCTTTTTACTGCTTAATTAATTGTTTAGACTTTCATAATTGTCATAAAAATCACAGTAAGTGCTTACATGTTGATGTATAGTCTATAACAGGCTTTTTAATTGCAGACTGTGACAACTTACCCCATGTAG
Organism: Carassius carassius; assembly: GCF_963082965.1. Taxonomy (NCBI): domain Eukaryota; kingdom Metazoa; phylum Chordata; class Actinopteri; order Cypriniformes; family Cyprinidae; genus Carassius; species Carassius carassius. The sequence continues at coordinate 32,545,529 of NC_081771.1, forward strand.
TTCAGCAATATAAGCCACTACTGTATTAAATGTACCCGCTATAATTGATCCTTGAAGATTTGTGTCTTTACAGAAATGAATTTTTGAATTTTAAATTTGCTAAATTAAAAAAGTTAAATTATCTCTGGTCTCAAATACATCTGCACAACCATCACGTATAATGAAGGGTTCACCGGGAGGACAAAAACACTGCGCAAAACAGAACAAAGGTTACCATATATTAAGCCCAATAAGCCTCACTATTGTGAGATGTGGAAAATCGTCTTTCTTTGTTCTCTGACTCTGATCTTTTGAGGGTTTTCTGTTATTGCATGTTCATTTATCTCTGTGTGTGTCCCACATGTGGGTCTCCATTACAGAAACAAAAGCCACAGAAATCCAGTTCCCCTTTCATTCCAGCGTCATGGAGTTTGAATGTGACTTAAACAACCTGCTGCACTCTTTGAAGATAATGCACCATTAGTACATCAGACCACTGAGAGTCAGGTTGTGTCTGTCTCAATGGGCTTTTTCAAAGAAAGGTTGGGCTTTATTAAAATTAATTTTCTTTTGTTGTCACGGCTCTTTTCAGAACCATATTTCTAAGTTCTATTCAGCCAGATGCACAACAAAGGGAAACTGAATTAGAAACTTCCGTTGCCATGGAGCCCAAGGGCTGCAGTCAAATTTCCATTTACATATTCCTCTCATGATATACTCTCACTCTCTCACTCTTGCTGTTATGGATATGTTGATAATTAAAACCATGAGAAACGTGATAGACACATTTTCCTTTCGAATCTCTGAAGGCCAATTTAAACAAATTTCCAACATTTTAAAGGGGTCGTCTGATGCCTATTTTTCACAAGTTGATATGATTCTTTAGTGTCTTAATGAAAAGTCTGTAACATGGTTTGGTAAAAATTCCTCAATGGTAGTGTAAAACAACACTGTTTATACAGGCTGTTTTACTGCATGTCACTTTAAATGCTATTGAGCTCTGCTGACCCCGTCCCTCTCCTCTGAGAGACTGTAGACTTTAGCCACAATCATTGTGAAACTTGCTAACTAGAACATTATTAGGAAAGGCGATTTTCAAAGATTCATTTAAAAACCTTATACTCACTTCTTCTGGCGGTGAAGCTGGATCACGAATGATTCACACAAAGATAGACGCATTTATGTAGATCGCAGATGCATTCCCTTCAGAAACAAATGTAATCCACTGCGTCTTCAGTGGCTCAGATGTTGGGGGTAAATGATGACTGCTATGTTCATAATTACATCCAACAACAGAACACTTCCATCACTTAAGAGTCATTCTTGTCTCATCTGCTCTGGCGTCAAAACAATAGCAGACTGATGACCACTCACTCAGGGCAGATCTAAGGTAAGACACAAGTCCAGTCTGTGCCGAAACACTACTGTCAATTAAACTATCATGGGAGGGGCCTGGGTCTGTGTGACGCCACACAGACAAGAAGCTGAGAACAGCTGTTGACCCAACATTTGGGTGAAGGACACTTTCACCCACTCTGTGTGGCTAACATGTTAATGACCTCTTCTCTCTCTCTTTCTCTCTCTCTCTCTCTGTCTCTCTCTCTCTGAACTCTTTGGCTGTTCTTTATTGTTTAAATTGTTAAGTATTGCAACATTGTAAATCAAACTGACAGCTTTAAAGGGGTCATCGGATGTGACATGCACTTTTACCAGGGCGGCAGGGTTTCATGCTTTATTGAAGCTTCCCTGGGCGCCGCCATTGGCTAGCGTCACTTTGACAGCGAATAAAATTACATCTGCGCAGTATGCCCGACCCCCAGGAAGTGCGTGCTTCTAATTGACTTCACTTGTCTCCGTTGAATCCAATGGGGTCGCTGTGTCCATTTCTTTTACTGTCTATGACTTTTACAAGTTTTTTTAACTTAAATGTGTGTTGGCTGTGTGTACACCACCACCCTATAACAAAGTCTGTTTCAGTTCAAAAATCACTTAAACATGGACATCTCTGTGTGGCATTTCCTATATATTATTATTTAAATATTCTAAATATTATTAAGTATTCTTGTTTATGCATGGAGAATACATGCCATGGCTGTTTTAAAATATAATTTATTTTCTTGCATTATTCACAAAAAAGGTGCATTTTTATAAATGTTGTGTATTTAATATGTATTGTTGAAAGGCTCAAAACATTAAAACAATGTTTTAAGTTATATCACCCACCCTTGATATGTATGCATGTATTTTTTTACTTCTTACTGAATCCAAAGCATGAGAGTTTAGCTCAGAGAGTCGATGTTGCACACAAGTAATCCAGGTTTTACACTGTGCATTGTGATGCCATGCTGCTCTTTTGGATATTGACTGTATCTATTTAAATGCTACAGCCAATATAGATGATCATTATTTATTCTCTCTCAAGTCTGTCAGACAGAAACTACTGCAAACTCTATGTAAAAACAGCAGATGAGTTGATATTATGTTATGATGCAAGTAGAAATGCTATTTCTGTTTCTTCCGTTTGAGTGAAACCGCAGAAGCAACACATCTCCTCAGAAAACCTCCAGCATTCACAGTTTTTGTCTTAGTCTGTGCTGGTGATTCAAGGGAAACGCGACTGCAAACTGTCACCCAGTGACTCCTCAATGGATTCAGATCTCTTTGAGGATTTGCTGGCTCTGGTGTGGAAATAACAGGCGTGACTCTGAGAATGAGCTTGAGTGAAGCATCAAATATGCAGCAGCTCTGAAGCGTCGAGGAATCTGTGTCCCCCTACACACAGAAACTTCTGTGACACGCTTCAGTGCCTCCAATGCAGCTCTCCTGCTCACCCTTCCTGTCTTTTGCCTCGCTTTAAATTTTAAAAAGGATTCTTTAATTCTGTGTTCTTGTTTCTTATTGGATTCCTCAGTTTTATATCAGATACTTTAATAATTTGTCACGTCATAATAAAAAGACTTCATATAAACACTTTAGTTGGAAAATTATTATTTGATAGAGCTCAAATTAATAAAAAAATCTATATTGGATTATGCAAATATTTAAGGGCTCAAATGCATTTTTTATTTTTCCCATCAGTTCCATTTACATTTTTTGTGTTTTTCTTTTACACTAAATATATATATATATATATATATATATATATATATATATAATATATAATATATATATATATATATATATATATATATATATATATATATATATATATATATATATAATATATAATATATATATATATATAGAAATTTCTAGACAAAACTGAATTTTTAACATAAAAATTTAAATGTAAAATAGATCATTGCACTACAACACAAAAGTTTAATTTCTCAGACAATAGATACAGTAAGCAAATAAAATATATATTTGAATGTATTGTAAGCTGCTTTGGATAAAAGTTTCCACAAAAGCATAGTTGAAAGTGCAACATGTTGAGGTCTGAGGTTTGAATTATTGTAAAATGTCTACAGTTGTTTCAAACTTTTTTTTTCTTGACTGTATATACAGTAGTTTGAACTCTAAACTGTAGTCAATGAGTAATAATTTAGTAGTCCATTCTAAACATTAGCACTTTAGTTGCAAGCTTTCCCTTTTTTTTTGAATCTGGTTTATTTTATACATACATACATACATATATATATATAGATTCAAGATTTTTATTCGTCACATACACAATTATATATAGAGCATATATAACCAGCAGTGAAATGTGAGTCAGCTCCGCTCCATGTACAGTGCAATTATTAAAGAATACAACACAGATGAAGATATACATAAATATATCTATGTAAGAATGAAATAAAAGTAAACAAAATATAAGAATAAAATATAAAAAAAGATGTATATTGTAGAATTAAATATAGAATGCAAAATAATGTGCATGAAAGTAAACTGTAGTCTTAAATATTAAGATACACAGGGATGTACAAGAGGCAAATGTGCAAACAGGTTGACACTGTCAGCGTGTCTATGTGGGGTAGTGATAAAAGAATATCTTACTGATAAAGTGGACATTAAGTGGAGACATGAAGATGTTAAGAGGCTGGTTTTGAGTCTAGGAGCCTGATGGCCTGGGGGAAGAAACTCCTCCTGAGTCTCTCGGTTTTTCTCATCAGGCTGCGGAAGCGCTTACCTGATGGCAGCAAAGTGAAAAGATGGTTACTGGGGTGGATGGAGTCCTTCATGATTTTAACAGCTCTGCTTTTGCAGCGTTTGAGATAGATGTCCTGCAGAGAGGGGAAAGCAGACCCGGAGATGCGCTCAGCAAATATAATTTTATTATATAATATAATTATTTTTTTGGCCATAGCAAAACGTATATCACTGATATAGTCAAACAAAACTGTAAATATAGCAGTGCTACTGTACTTTCAAATATAGCTTTTTATTTGCTACTATTCCTAGTATATATATGTATATATATATATATATACTTATTTTTTTACTTATAATATATATATATATATATATATATATATATATATATATATATATATATTACTATTTGCACTACATAAGTGTTCAGCACAAGCTCATTAAATCAGGAGTAGGTTAATTTCTACCCAGAACTAAAAGCAGGAGCAAGCAAGAAAGGAAAAACTCAAATGGCTATTAAAAAGAAACTCAACTGTGGCGAAAGGTACTTGAGTGTGTGATAAGAGGCTCTTGAGTGATGTTTTATAGTCCAGAGGTTCCTCCGACAGACCTGATTCGAGCTTTTCAACCGCTGACAGTGTTCAAATATGCAGCTACTTCTGTGTAAGAATCATATCAGCAAGCTGCCAAGAGCAATACAGATTATCAGCCCACCGATATAATATAACAATTATAGTCGCCACACAATACATATAAACTAACCCCCGCTTCATCTTTAATTCAGACTCCATTTACTCTGCCAGTTTGTGTGTATGCAGGCGAGTGACGCTCTTCTGGATGATAATAGCTGTGAATGAGACTCTGTGCGGCTAATTGGACATCAAACAGATCGTGTTGGAGTGAGATTGGTGTTGGTCCAGAGACGCTTCTCAGAAAAAACCTAATTTTCTAGTTTTCTCTATAGTTTCTTCTCCTTTCATTCTCTTTTCTGTAGGCAAATGTGCAGAATTTTAAATTATATCTGGTTTCAATATTAAAGTGTGCTTGTAAAGCTGTTTTTGATCAATCTGATGTTTAAAGTCCTTGTCAATCCCCATCACGCAGCTCAGTGGCGGTAACTTGATGTGTTTGTACCTACTTAGACATATTTTAGGGATAAAAATGTAGTTAGCAGTGAGCTAAACCTAAAAAAAAATCACAGTTTAGGCACATAAAAATTACAAATTTTTGTAGCTCAAAGAATAGAAAATGCCGCTAATAAAACTAAAATCATGGGTTCAGTTCCTAAGAAATGCATGATTTGCATAACTTGAATGCAATGTAAGTGGCTTTGGATAAAAGCATCTGCAATCATTAAAAAATCCTGAATGTTTTCTGGGTGTGGGTTAGGATTAGGTTACAGTACAGTATTTATAATAAGGTGTAAAGAAAATATTGTAAGTCTATGGAATGTCCCCATTTAGATCTTTGTATACCAATCTATTTGTAGTGCTTGAAATATTCTTCCTCATGCCATCAAACATTGCTTTTTTTCAGATCTGAGTAAATGAAACGGCAAGTTAACTGGCTCAATTTGTTTGAAAATGTGATGGTATAAATTCAGACTGTAAACAGACGAGGAAAAGTACAGTCGTTTGCATTTAATATCTTCTCTCTCAGCACTAAAATGGAGTGCAGCAGTCGTTTGTACACTTAAGAATGGCCCATTCATATTCTCCATACAGAAATAGATTTTTTGCAGCAATGTGTAAACATCTCAAGACAGACTCACCATGAGCGCCGAGGCTATTTACTGATGATAAATATCACAAAGTAAATCTTGTTTATTAACAGAATTCCCAGTGAAGAACCACACTGACCAAAATCCCAGAGAGAGATCCACCAATTAGAGAAATTACTGTTATTATGGTAATGAAAAAAAATATTAGAAAGCGCCCACTCCCATGGGTGCATTATACAGTATAAACTGTTAGACATTTTATTAGAAAGTTCAAAAATAAATCTTTTGTAACATTATAAATATTTGTATCCTCACTTTGATCCATTTTAGTGTGCATAAAAGTGTTACTTTCCTTAAAAAAAACAAATGGTTTGCTTTAAGTAGTAGATCAAAACTTCGAGAGAACGAATGTGTTGTAAAGGTGGGTGTTTCACTGTTGCGCTCTGATGCTTCTGCTGCATTACAGTGAGGTTAAACCAATTAACGCCAGGCCATAGCTAACAAGCTTTAAAAGGCCTGTAAGAACTCAAACACACACACACACACACACACACACACTCACACAGATGGATGGATGAACAGATCAAAAGAGCTGAAGACTGAGTGAGCAAAGCAATCAGTTTAACACCAGCAATGTTCATCATGCATGTTGCTATTTCAAATCCGCCTACAGTAATGCTATGAAAAGACATGTCTGTGTTCTTCTCTCTTGGAGGCTGGTTGATTAAGATGAGCTTTTTGTGTGCAGTCGGGTGAGATCCTCTATATTTGTGTTTTCCAGAATTAAATATATGCAATGGGCTCAGCAGGGAGCACAAGAAGGAGCGTATTAGAATAATTAAAGGCACAAATGTAGTGCTGGAATGAAGACACTCATGCACTGAAGAAGAGAATCCATCAAATGTAATCTGAAGTGTTGAATGAGATGAATGTGTGTGTTTTATCTACATGTGTGTGACACTGAGGCATGTTCATACGTGTAGATAATCCTGTTATCAAAGTGCACATATAGATTTGGATGTCATAAGCTTTCCGAATGAGTTTGTTCTGTTCTGGATGTGAGAAGTATGAGGTGTTTCTAACAAGATATCACGTCCAAAAATATACATTTATTTGAACTGCCTTCTTGTGTTCATGGTCTTGGTATCTATAAAGCCTGAAACATACAAAAAATCTAGTGTCGAAACCATTTTTACTCTGAAATGACAAAGAAATGGCAAGCAATACATAATATTTTGAATTAGAACAGCTGTTTTCTTGTAAAATGTACTCCAGTCATCTTTGTTTTATTTACTACTTTAAAGTGAATTAAACTCTCAATCTAGCAGCCTGAATAATAACAGCTAAATAATTGTTTTAATGTCTTTGAAATTTAAAGGAGAGATTGTTTAAAAACTGCTAATTCTAAAATGCAATAGATTGTTCACAAAAATGGTGCATTCTGGGAGATAAAGAAAAAGCTCATGGTGATGCGAATGATTTTACAGTCAGTAGTTATTTATTCGCACAGTATATTGAGAAAATGAACATTAATGATTAGGCAAACGTAGTAAAAATCTAGTGATGTTTTAAAACTAAAGATCAACCAAATGTTGGGCCGTGGGCCACAGACAATCATTTGCTCATTTCAGTCTTGATCAGAATCTGTCGTTTGATTAAAGATGAATTTATTCATGCAAACGGGCAGATTTCTGATGCCAGGTAATGCTGACGTAATGTGCTTTATTTAAACAGGTGCTAATTGAAACAGAGCAGTGAAAAGACAGTGTTTCATACAAGCAGGATTGATGTGTAAAATGAAGTCATAGCACTTTGAGCAAAGTGAAAGTTAACTGCTAAAGACTTCTAATTCTCTTCATCTCTCTCTCTCTCTTTAAATACGGGTCTCATTCTGGAAGTTACACATTAGCTTTTCTCTTGTATTTATTGAGACAGTTTAATTAGTTGAGAAACTTTTACAAAGCGCATTTCCTCTAAAACGTCCCTTTATCAGACAATATAAAGAACTGTTTGTCTTTATTGTTCTGCTTTTCTTACTCTGAGACAAAATAACTATTGACTTATCACAGCTGCGTTGCCTGTTTGTCTCTCTTCCTTTAAAAGATCATTTCATTTCCTGCTTTATGCAAACTCTATAAAGCAATATTTTGGGTTTTAGACCAAAGGATTTAGCTTTTAGTGGATAAATAAGAATTGATTCATAAAAACACTGCTCATATTTGAAATTGGAAAAGAATAAAACACAAAGCGGACTTCTGAAACATGGAATATGCAGAATAAATTACATGCACACAACAAGTCTTTCATGAAACTTTTATATAGAGAGAAATCACTGACAACCATAAACAACAGTTTTCTTAAAGAGTTTATTTTTATTTTTATTATTATTGCATATAATATATGTCACATTAAAACGTTTAATCACTCTAATTTAAATAAATAAATAAATAAATAAAATCATCCTATAACAAGCATGCAGTTTGCTACCTGTGGAGTCAAGGTTTATTGCTTTTCTAAAATAAAATATTGCCTGATGCTAAAAAAAGAACAACTTTAGTATTTATTGATGACATAAGATTGTCAGAGTTCACCCATTTTTAACTGTGCTTTTGAATGTTTAATTATACAAAGATTTGTCTAGTACAGAATTAGTCTTTATATGAAATGTTTGTGTCATACAGAGCTCACAGAGTTCAACAGCGCCTCCTAGTGTTAGACTAAGGAACGACACACAGGCCTTTAAATAGATAATGCAGCCAAAAATTTTAATTCTGTCGTTATTTACCCAATTTCAAATCATTCCAAACCCATATGTTGTTATTTATTCTAAAAGAATCTCCATGCAGCTCTTTTCCAGACAAAGTGCATAACCACAACGGTCAAAAAATATATATATAATAATAATAATAATAATATTGGTCAACAAGGTCTTTTTAAGTCATGTGAAAGCTTTGTTTGTGGAACAGATTAAAAGTGTTTTAATATCTGTCTTTCAGAACTCAGAACATGACATCATATCAATATGAATCCCACATTAAGGTTATATTTCAGCTCAAGCATAAAAAATAAATACATATTTTTGCATATTTGTTTAAAATGTTATGATATTAAAGGTAGGCTATAACAAATGCTGACATACGTATACATATTTAAAAATGTAAACTATATATTAATTGGTCATAGAAATGGCTTTCATCTTTCTTTCTCTTTATTTTCAGGTGAAATATGAGCCAGTCATGTTCTTGACAGGTTTCGTGAGATTCACTCATTCAGAGCAAAACCAGCAGACTAATAATCATCTGTCAGACCACTCAAAATCTCCATCTGACATCCTACAAATGGTCTGTCCACCTCCGTCACACCAGTGACCAGATGAGAGCGTTTCTATAAATAATGCATCACACCTCTCCAGAGAGTAAATATAATGTTTAACTGAAAGATTTTGCAAGGTCACATTAAATAAATTGCTGCTTCCTCCAACAGACAGAGCTACCTATCAGTCACGACCAAAAGAGAGAGAGAGAGAAAACAGGAATAAAAGAAGAAGAATTTGCCACCAGTTTTTTGCAAGGTTAGTCGCATTAAATCTCTGAAATATATTCAGACACATACAGTTATTTATGAGCAGAACTGCACTTTATGCTTTGTTTTCTTACTTATGATAGATAGAAATTCTGATCAGAAAGTCAGCACACATTTCCATTATATTTCAGTTCATTATATTTTATTTGTTTTTTTACTATTATTTATTTATTTATTTAAAATGTTTGCATGGGGATTAAGAAATGGAAGAAAGTTAATTGCGACTTTATCTTACAATTCATAGTTTTTTTCTCACAATTCTAAGATATAAACACTGTCAAAGATATAAACTATAAGATATAAACTCTAATTTTCTGAATTTTTTTTCTTGTGATTCTGAGTTTACATTTCACAATAGAAATGTTTTTTAAAGAAATACCAAATTGCACCTTTTTTTTAAGAAATTAAAAAGGTAATTGTGACTTTTTAATCTTAGAATTCTGACTTTTTTCATCTTGCAATTATGCATTTTCTTTTCTCAGAGTTGGAAATTTGTAATTTTTTTTTTTTTTTTTTTTTTGCATTTTATTTTTTTGTCAGCATTATATAAAGATATTGCAAGGTATAAACTCAGAATTTCTGGGAGGGGTCGGGGGTTTGAGAAAAATGCAACTTTATTATTATTTTTTTCCATGGTGAAAACCAAAATAGTCAAGTCAAATCACTTTTATTTATATAGCGCTTTTAACATGATAGTCTGTAACAAAGCAACTGAACAGCATTAAATAGGAAAATAGTATTGTAATAAAGGTGATCTCCGCTGTCTTTCAGGGCAGTAGAGGTCCTTTCTAGGTGCTGATCCAGCATCTGCTCTGGATACGTACTGGATCTGGTGGCCACGGTGACCTCGGAATAAGAGAGAAACAGACTAATATTAGCGTAGATGCCATTCTTCTAATGATGTCGCAAGTACATCAGGTGTTATGGGAAGTGTTCAATACAGAATTTAAAGATGTAAACTTAGATTTCAGAGGGAAAGAAAATCCAGAATTGCAAGACTTAAACTCAGAACTGTGACGTAAACTTGGCATTACAAGAAAAAAGGCCAGACTTCTGAATTTAGAAGTCAGCATTGTGAGGGATAAAATAGTCTGAACTGTAAGATAAAAACTCACAATTACCTTTTTAATATGTCCTTTGTGGAATCACAAGTCCTTAGTTTTCTCATTATTTTAATGATCTATTGTGCAGTAGTATATCTGTCTTCAATTGCACATACAAAGCAAACTGCATTTGGTTGCTGGAAATGTCATTCAGATGTTCTCCTGGCCACAATAATCTGAACCAGACATTATGCTGATATTCAAAAGTCTGACTGTGCAAGCATTTATTTGTTATCATCAATAATACCAGTGATGATGACCATAGCAAACACAATCGATAATCAAGATTCTCGGCTCCTGAAGGCAGAGCGTCGTCAGGCAGGTTGTTGTGAGTGAACTGAAGGACGCAGTTTAAATTTGCATGAATCCCTCTCAGATCAAAGCAGCGGCGGGGCGCCAGTCACTCGCAGAGCTCGAATAGGATGCAATGTTTATTTCTGGGTCAGTGGGGGGGCTAATGAGAATACTTTCTAAGAACGAGAGCGCGAGCGAAGGCCTGAACAGCGGCTCTTGATTGGTTCGGTTTGACAGCCGCTCACTGGGTATGAGGACATTGACAATGACAGGCCGCCTGCGACCGGAGAGAGCTACACCGACCGAACACACCACAAAAATAACACACACACAGAGAGAGAGAGAGAAGATTCATGTTTTATTTATGGGCTTGCTACCTGAGCTAGACTTTCACACACAAAACTTTCTGTGCTGAAAAAACTGTCATATATTTACAGCAATAAAACACAGGAAATGTCAAGTTTACTGTCACTCTTCCCTCCGCAGACCAAGAGAAAAGCAATCAAATACACCCTTGTGGAAAATAACTGTGCTTAACTATTCAATAGACTATGTGCTTGTAGCATAGGCTACTTCATTAAGTATGAGGTATGAGTATCAATATTTTATGTCTCTAAACTATCTTTAAAAAAGATCTTCTGCTCATTAATTTGAAATATTATTGCAATTTAAAATTACAGTTTTATATGTGAATATATTGTAAATAGTAATTTATTCCTGTGATGCAGCGCTGTATTTTCAGCATCATTACTCCAATTTTCAGTGTCACATAATCTTCAGTAATCATAATATGCTAATTGCTCAACTAATTGCATTTAATAGAAAACATACATTTTCTTTAATTTACAAAATAAATGCAATTATATGTCAGTAAACATTACATTTGATATATTTTACTTTTTAAGTATGTAATTTGTACAATAAGCACTTTTATAAAGTATAAAGCAGCTTTACAGAAAATCATATTCTTAATTTTTAAATATCTTTGCCATGTTGTTGCATTTAGCATTAGAGCTGGATGATAATATTGTTTTTTTGCAACCAATCAAGCAGCTTGCTAAAGTACATACTGTTAAATGTGGGTGTGCATTTTGTGAGTAAAGTTGGCTATATACTTAGTAGTTGTATAATATGTTATTGATTAAGTAAATCAGTCTGTATTGAAAATGATAAAGCATGTGAGGCATATAATCTTGGAACTGAAAATTATTAACTCATATTTTTTATATAATTTTGCATGGAAAATGTCTTTAAATTTGACATGTTGGATTAAATTATGAGTGAAAAAATGGTTAAACATGATACTTGCAGTTTATTCGTCAATATGGAAATGGAAAGTCAAGTGCATTGCATTGTGTGGTATATTGCATACTACATACGGCTATTGCATACTGTATGCAACTGTGATGTTATTCCAAATATAGTGAGAATGTGATTGTGGTTTTATAGTTTATATGTGTGTGTGTGTGTGTGTGTGTGTGTGTGTGTGTGTGTGTGTGTGTGTGTGTGTGTGTGTGTGTGACATTAGGGTGAAGAGACTAACGCGTGGTTGTACTGTGTGCAGGAATCCATGTGTGCAGTGTTTCAGTCCATTTGCCTCTTATTGAGTAAAGTGTTCCTCAAACACAGACTGTCAGACTCAAGCGGCGCGTGACTGCTGATGTCTGAGATAGAGGTCTTCACAGTGCACCCGAGACCCGTCGACCCCGGACCCGACCCGGGACCCGTACGGGTTCGGGTCTATATTTTAAATCATCAGCCGGGTCCGGGTCGGGTCCGAATCTATTACCTCGGGTCCCGGGTCTGTTTAAAATTGTGTGTAATACCCATGCGATCGGAGTCATTGGACTCGGAGTCGGAGAACACCCGGCCATGATCAAAGACTGCTTGTGTTTTTTGTAACTTGCAACTTGTAAAATTAGGAAAAGAAAAGAGGGAGCCAAAAAAAGTGATCTCTCTCTCTGCTTTTAGAAGCAGAGCGCGCAGATTCAGAGTTAATACAAGTGCACGCACGGTATTAATGCTTGCAGACTTGACACACTCATATTTAATATATTTCAAATCAGCAACACAATCTGAGGTGGACTGTCACATGAATGTTTTCTATGACGCTCAAACTGCGTTAAAGCATTTTAGGTTGATACAGCTAGCACGCATGTGCAGTCTCGAGCGCATTTCATGTTTCTATGGCAACCAGTGAGGGACACTTCGACCGCCAAACCGCGTTTTACATTTTCTCCCATTTTTATAATATTATAAATGAACCGTTTAATCTTAAAGTTTTAGTCATTCAGATTCAGACTCGATGCAGAGCAGAGAGCACAGAGATCAGATGATAGCAAATAAATAACGTCAGCGGCCATGGCATTGCACGAGCGATCGTTATTATAGTTCAAAAGGGCAAACAGTGGAAGTTATTATGCGAATTAACTCGAGTCAGAATGTACATGTGCACAGTAGCATTTGTCATCCGTCACCGTGACATCAAGTGGACTTTTGAAACTGAAATAATGAGTGGATTCAGCTTGGACTTGGAATAACGAGAGGAATAACATGAATAAATTTCTTGTCGGAGGATTGTAATGCATCACAGGCAGTCAGGTACAAGGAGGAGAGACTATGGCTCTTTAAATTAGGTAAGACAAAAAGCTGTATTTTTCGCAACAGGTTTATTGATTTGTAATAGCAATTTATGGTGGAATATGTGAACGTCGGGTCCAGTCGGGTCTGTGTCTTCCCGGCGGGTTCGGGTCCAGATTTCAAATAATATACGGGTCTGGGTCGGGTCCGGGTAGGCATTTCTCGGATCTACACGGGTCCGGGTCCAGCTTTTGAAATATTAGACGGGTCCGGGTCGGTTCGGTGTAGTACATTACGGGTCTCTTTCGGGTTCGGGCACGAATTTTTGGACCCGTGAAGACCTCTAGTCTGAGACACTTTCACATCTCACACCAGTTAACATTCAAATCACTCTCAGTCACACACACACACACACATGTGAGACACAAAGGAAGGAATAGCGATTGATTAAGTGCACACAAATGACATCCAATCATGTACTAGACATCTGACGAGGAGACATTTAATTCATCAGTCTGTTTTCAAGCCTCAACTAAACATGTCAGGAGTTACTGAGCTCACAGATGCCATATAGATTACAGTGCTGAGAAAACAACCATATTTTACAGTTTTTCTGTAGTTGCTATATAGAACTTGAAAATTATATTATGTAAAAATACTGAATAATTTATTCATCATTTCTTTGATGGAAAAAAAAAATATATATATATTTTTGTGTGGTGTTATTGTGAAAAATAATTAAAAAAATATAATAAACGACATAATATAATAATATCAAAATCACACTTTCGAGATGAAGACTGACTTTGATATTAGCTTATTATAAACGTTGTCATAAATATGTGGTGTTGGCCAAGCAGAGCAACTCAGATCGGAAATCTTACAAAAAGTGTAATTTTTCAATTACAGTAATTACTTTCCTTCTAGTAAAGTTATATAATGTTTCTTTCAAAGGTACATATTAAAAATTGTTATTATAGGTTATTTTATGTCTGAATCAATATGAAGTAGTTGGTTGTAGGGGAGTGAAACACAATATAATGTCAGACTTTTGACAAAAAAAGAAAGAAAATCAAATCAAAATGAAGAAAATTTAAGTTTTCACATTTATTTCCTCTTTATTTAAGACCAATTGATGCTATTATGAAAGTGAAGTGTGATGTGTTTAGTCTCAACAATGAGTGTGTGTGTGTGTGTGTCTATGTGTGTGTGAGTGTGTGTCTGTGTGTGTGTGTCTATGTGTGTGTGTCTATGTGTATGTGAGTGTGTGTGCACTTGTGTGTGTGCACTTGTGTGTGTCTGTGTCTGTGTCTGTGTGTGCTTGTGTGTGTGTTTCTGTGTCTTTGCGTGTGTGAGTGTGTGTGCGTGCACTTGTGTGTGTCTGTGTCTGTGTGTGCTTGTGTGTGTGTTTCTGTGTCTTTGCGCTTGTGTGTGTGTGTGCGCGCGCGCTTGAGTGTGTGTGTGTGTGTACTTGTGTGTGTCTGTGTGTTTTCTGTGTCTTTGCGCTTGAGTGTGTGTGTGTGTGTGTGTGTGTGTGTGTGTGTACTTGTGTGTGTCTGTGTGTTTTCTGTGTCTTTGCGCTTGAGTGTGTGTGTGTGTGTGTGTGTGTGTGTGTGTGTGTGTGTGTACTTGTGTGTGTCTGTGTGTTTTCTGTGTCTTTGCGCTTGTGTGTGTGTGTCTATGTGTGTGTGAGTGTGTGTGCGTGCACTTGTGTGTGTCTGTGTCTGTGTGTGCTTGTGTGTGTGTTTCTGTGTCTTTGCGTGTGTGAGTGTGTGTGCGTGCACTTGTGTGTGTCTGTGTGTGTGTGTGCGCGCGCGCTTGAGTGTGTGTGTGTGTGTGTGTGTGTGTGTGTACTTGTGTGTGTCTGTGTGTTTTCTGTGTCTTTGCGCTTGAGTGTGTGTGTGTGTGTGTGTGTGTGTGTGTGTGTGTGTGTGTACTTGTGTGTGTCTGTGTGTTTTCTGTGTCTTTGCGCTTGTGTGTGTGTGTGTGTGTGTGTGTGTGTGTGTGAGTGTCTCTCTGAGAGACAGTAAATGTATAAAAGATGAATGATGAATATCAGTGTGCATCATCTTTCTGCAGCATCTGTGTGTGTTTAGTCGTCTGCTGAGCATCATCATATTTGTCTTCATCTGAAAGATAAATCTTTAAATTCTAGATAAATGGATGAGAACGAGGGACGATGAGTGAACAGGAACTATTCCTCGGAAAGACAGATGTGTGTGTGATTAAAGGAGCGGCTGACGAGGGACACGCTGTCACATCTGCTTTCCTCTTCTCATTGGGATGATTGACAGTCGCCATGGTAACACATTATTATTACACGGATCAGGAGGAAAATTCCTCGATGGACGTCAGCAGATCGATTCCTGAGAGGAAGAATGAAGGAGCTGCACGTGCTCTTCTGGCTTTCTTCATTTATGAGACAAGATGGGTTTTTTTCTTTGATGCCAAACAGTGAATTTGTAAAAACTCTTATTTTTACTTCATGTTCTGTTTCTTTATATTACTACTCATTTTTATTCAGTGTCTGTGCTTCTAAACTCAGTAAGGTGGCAAAAGATAGGCTGCAAGATAAACATTTATTATTATATATACCAAGTTTATAAATCTCATGTTTTGTTCTCACTGTTGCAGAAATATTTCAAATCGAATGAATTGAAAGAAAATTACATATAAACCATGAATAACTGAGTTTCTTTTTTTTTTGTAAAAAATCTGATCTCAAAGTCTTATGTTGGAAGATAACAGCTCAAGCGCTTATCTGCTTCAACACAGATTTTAAAACCAGCTCTAAAGGCTTTTATGACCTTATAACACTTATAAACTCACTAATTATTATCCAGACATTGAGCTTTCTTTAGGTGGAAGACACACACTCTGCAGTATGATTATTGCTCTGCAGAAATGCTTTAATCCTCTTGATTCTTGACGTTTTGCAATGACAGGAATATGTGAGTAATGCTATATTTAATATCATATATACACACTCAAACACTCATGTATATATTACTTTAGTAAATAACAATATTTAAGAACAAATTGGTGTTACTTAATTTTGACTGCTGAAGTACACACAAAATGTTCTGTTAAAGAGTTATTATGGAGCACTGGCGCCATCTAGTGGAATGTTAACGTTCTACACTGGAACTACAGTGTAAATGTATTAACTTTAATAACAATTACACAAACTTCTACAGAGTTGAACAAAGTGTGTATTGGATTTGCTTTAGTTTAAGCTGAATAACTGGAAAAATGTGTGAGTATCAATTGTATATTATCCATTGTAAATTAGTTAACAACGCGCAGGTTGCAATGGTCGGGTTTAGCCACCAGGTGACGCGTGTGTCCGCACCACTGAGGCGTCTCCAAATATTGCCTGGTGGGTTAACCAAGTAATATCATTGACGATAATAATAATAATAACGATAATAATAATAATAATAATAATAATAATAATAATAATAATAATAACAATAATAATAATAATAATAATAATAATAAAAATAATAATAATAATAATTAGTATAGTAAATCATAATCTTGTGCTTCCATAAATTATCAGTCTAATTATTCAGTTAAAACTCTAAACTCTAAAACTCTACTGAGATACCTTAAATTCAGTTTTCTTTAAAGAGCTTAAGTTTATTTTTATTTTACAGTACACGTTTATTTTAAGTTATAAGTTACTAACAAAGCTATGACAGACAACACGTGGGTCCCAGTAAGTGAAAGACCTGGGTTGATTTTCAATCAGGCGCTCGCGGGTCAGACTCATTGGGTCTTATGTAAGAGGCGCGCGCGCGGCAGAGCGTCATTCAGCAGCGGCCGCGAGATGAAATCGTAATGATGACAGGAGTGATTTTAGTCTTATTTAACCTGTTAATAAATGGTGCATCATGAGTTTATGTTGAGATAAAGTTTGACTTGTATCATAATCATCGACTGAGGAAGCCGTAGAGCGCGGAATATCGATCCCTGATCGGTTATTAATAATTATGCCGCCCATCGAGAAAGACGCGGGTCGCGAGCGGATCCGATCGAAGATCAAAGAGCTGATCGATGCTAATCAGGTGCTCGTGTTCAGTAAGAGCTACTGTCCCTTCTGCGTACAGGTGAGTGAAGATAAACACCTCACAAACACAACAAACAGCAAAAGAGAGAGAGAGAGAGAGAGAAAGAAAGAAAGAAAGTGGAGTTAGGAAGGTTTGTAAAGTTGATAAGTCTTGTGTGTATTAGCGATCATTAGTCAGTCAGTGAAAAATCCATGTACTTAAAAGTGTATAAGGTTCAGTTAAATTTATTTTAAAATAACTTTTTCTGGATTATTTGTTTGGTTTTTGTAATCATTTTCATTAGCAGTTCCTTTTTATTTTTTTTTTTTTTTAGTAGTTTAAGTTTTATTATGTTGTAAAGTGATTCGATATTTGAATATTTAAATGCTCTGGAGAAGTAATTATTGTTCACTGATTTAATCGTGCTGTTTTATTTTTGCTTTTGTTAAAAGTTGATAGTAAAAAAGTTCTACAATTATTAAAAACTAAAACCAGTAATTTGTCATTGTCAAGTACATGTATTAATGACTTTAGTCTTAGTTCTTGTATTAATGAAGTTTATGTATAGTGTAAAATAAGGAGAACAGTTTCTTTTGTGCTCTGCTTTAGTGTAAGTCAGTCTGAATCAAGTCTAGTAGTATGAGCTTTAATACAGACATTAATCAAGAACTTGTGTTCTTAAAGGGTTAAATTTCTGCTGTAGTCCAGCACTGTCTGTTTAGATTAGTGTTAAACGCAGCATAAGTAATAAAGACTGCAGAAAGGAACATTCACAATAAAATATCAAATATTGACAATTCACTTGTATAATAAAATGATATCATGCATCTGTAGACTTTAGTGAGTCATTCAGAGAAGCAATAGGGTACAAAGCTGCTTTTAGAAACACCCTGAAAGATAATGAAGATTGTCTATAATTAGTGTTTTAATAGATGTTGTGTTTTAGACCGTAATGTGTGTGGTTCTGTGTAATTCCAGGTGAAGGACCTCTTTAAAGAGCTGAATGTCAAGTGTAATGCCATCGAGCTGGATCTGATGGGTGAGAGGACAATAACTCTTTATCATTCAACATATCAAATGAGTAATCAGATGATGACTTTTACAGTAATTCCTTTTGACGAGTGAAACGCGATACACGGAGGAAGTGCCAAGCTTTTTGTGTTCTTCAGCTGATGGAAATAATAGCAGACCATCAAAACAGTCAGAGAAGCTGGTGTGGTATTAAATAAAATGGATTATTGAAATTGTTTTGCTGTTTTAATGTGAAAATTGCTGAGCTTGCAATCGCAAAACATTCATTTTACAAGAAATTCTACCTGAAATGCAAGATTACCGATTCTATGCATGTGTTTCCACTCCAGCTAGTATTATGTAATGTTCATGTTAAAGGTGATTGAACTTTTACCGCCTCATTGACAGAGTTGAGCTGAAGTACACTTGCATGTGCTCTCTCTGAATCTCTCAAGTTAATGTTTAAGTGTTGGCTGCTGAGTCACTCCAGCATTACTGATGTCTGAAACTCCTCGTTTTCCTCTTCTTGCTCATCCATGTCTCATTCACATCTCGCGCTCTCTTTATCTCTCTGTCCATGTGCAGCTGTTTGTCTCATGTTCGTATCATGACCCTGATAAAGGATTCACTGGCGAACTGCTCTAAACCTGATTAGCTGCTGTGTTTGGAGCCAGACATCTCTTTCAGGAGCAGGCGAGCAGTGCCAGATCCGAACCTGATTTGATTATTGGAGAGCCGCCCATGTGGTGTAGATGTGAAACACGAGCGGTGAGACCCAGACTGATCTGATCGTGTCTGATGTGTTTCAGAGGACGGGACCAACTACCAGGACATGCTGCATGAGATGACGGGGCAGAAAACAGTCCCCAGCGTCTTCATCAACAAGAAACACGTCGGAGGCTGTGACAGCACCATGAAGGTACTGTGTTTCTGACTGATCTGTGCATTGTGATTCCAGCTGGGTTTCACTGGCCAGGGAAATTAAGAGAAATTAATTGGTTGTAGACTTTGATTATTAGCAGACGTAAATGTAATTTCCAAAAGCAAACGGTGTTTTACAGTTTTCACACTTAATTCATTTTCTCACAGATTTGATGGTGTGAACTTCTCTAACTTTAGTTATAATGAAGAATAACCAAGTGACCATTACATTTGCTGAAGTGTAATTTCATGCATTCTGTTCCAACACCATTTACTAAAGACAGTGGTTTTCTGTTCTGAGGCAGTTCTCGCTTCACTTCACAGTAAAGAGGAGCTGATGCTTGACTGAGTTAGTGAGCTTTCTGCTGCAAAAGGCTCATCTGCACACATCCTTTCTCCTCCGTTTTTTTTTTTTTTTTTTTTAATTATAGGTCTATAAAAGGTAATGAAACTTTTGCTGACTGTCCCACATACAGATGCATATTAAATCAGTTTCACTCTCTGAAATCTCTTGTCAGCATTTGTTTTTATTTCTGTGAATTTATAAATGGCAAACGCCGTTAAGTGTTGTTTTAAAAGATAAATAGCATGATGCTTATACATTTTCAGCCCTTATATCAAGTCATTTTTGCTGTTGTGATTTGTTTGTTCTCATTAGGCATCTTACTGTCTGGATATCATGACCTTGGTAACTTTTAAATTGACAGACACCATTCCAGAAACGATTAAAATATACTTTTCACAGTATTTTAGCATGTAGATGGCACCAATAATGCTCCAAATGCATTCAAATGTACCATTCTGTGACAAAGATGGATACATTGAGGTGCATTTTTGAGGTTCAGCAGCTCTGTGGGAGAGATGTTTGGTAATCGAGCTGAATGACGCTCAAGCACCTCTTCACCGAGTCTCTCATCAGCATCGTGTTCATGCTCCTGCTGATGATGGGTTTGTTGTCATGGTAACAGGCTCACAGGGATGGCGTCCTGCAGAAGCTGCTGGGTGAAGACAGCGAGGCGTACGAGTATGATCTGATCGTGATCGGCGGTGGTTCTGGGGGTCTGGCCTGCTCAAAGGTGAGTTCAAGTACACAGATCCTTCATTTATAGTGCTGTTTAAATACTGTGTGTGTGGGGGGGTCAGTCGAGCCAGTCTCTGAGCTTCAAGTTACATGCATGAATCCTGTTTTAGGTCTTGGCTTTAAAAAAGTTTAAGCTTTTGACATGTAAGGAGTAAAATATAGATGTAAATCCAGATTATTGAAGGCACAGTTTTACATAAAAAAAAAAATTCTGTATGCTATACCTAGTATTAATCCACAGTATTTTTATATATATCTATATATATATGTGTGTGTATTTTTACTTTATACTCAGTTTTTTTTTTTTAAATGCTCCATTTGTATGAATTTTATATTTAGTTTTTATTTAATACTCATTTACAAGTTATATACACCAAATAAAATAGGTTTTGTGTGTAAAGTTTCGCTTAATTGTTGCAAAATACTTCTAGTGATTAAAAAAAAAACACTATAGGAGCACACAAGCAGTTCTGTGGGTTTTGCACATCAGTCTGATTTTAATGCTGTCTCTTCCTGCCCAAACAGGAAGCAGCTTCCTTGGGGAAGAAGGTCATGGTTCTGGATTATGTTGTTCCCACTCCGAAGGGCACAAGCTGGGGTAAGAACACCGGACTCGAAAGCATGCAAGTTTAATCAAAACTGACGTGTAATAAGATGATAATAAGCTGTTTCTGTACAGGTCTGGGTGGCACGTGTGTGAACGTGGGCTGTATTCCCAAGAAACTGATGCATCAGACGGCTCTGCTGGGGACCGCCATGGAGGACGCACGCAAGTTCGGCTGGGAGTTCAGTGATCAGGGTGAGCTATATTCAACACGGACAGAAATATGAAGCTGGACGTGGTACACAGTAGTACATGATAAACTGGCTCTTTGATATGGACCGCAGATGAGAACCGCTATCTGGAATGCATTAAATCATGAAAAGAAGTAAAACTAAACAAGAGTTGCTTGAAGTTGTGATGAAATTTTGGGATTTCTGATCTGAAGACATGTTTCAGATTGGTTTCCTCTTTCTTTAAAAGAGTTTCAGTATATGTTTATTAATTCTGTTACTGCAGCCTTGTCAATATTTCTTGAAATGGTTAAAAAGACTGTCACGAGAGTCTTTATCTATATCCGTAATCGAAAGAGTTAATGTGAGATTTAACACCAGAAATCTTCATGATACACCGAACAAATGAACATTGCAACATTCAGTGTATTGCAAAGTGTTGTTTTCAAAAGCTTCCTTTATTGTTTTTTTTGGTCCGTCTTCTGTTTTAATTGACATTCTCATTTAAATGGTGACTTTTTATTAAAGTGAGTCACAACTGGGAGACGATGAGGACTGCGGTGAATAACTACATCGGTTCACTGAACTGGGGCTACAGGGTTTCTCTACGAGATAAAAACGTCAATTACGTTAACGCCTACGCTGAGTTTGTGGAGCCGCACAAGATAAAGGCAAGTGTGTTCTGACTCGATCTGACTGAAATGTAGTCGACCCTTAACAAGTTTTATAAAGGCAGAGCTAATCTAAAAGAGATCCAAGTCCACTTCAGGTTCAGATACAGTGTGAATGCAAAGAGAACTTGATTCTTTTCCACTAAGGAAGTTTGATTTTGATTTTATTTTAGAGATTAAGTGTAAAACATTATTTAATTACTACTTTTGGCAGCAGAACATGAGGAAAAGCATGGCTTCATGTCACAAGGCATTGCTTGGCATAGGAGAGCTGCTGTAGTCTAAATGGCACCAGAATGAAATGCAAAAAATTGCATATTGCATTCATGATCTGCCAAACCCTCCCTCGTCTAACCTTTTGTTTGCTCTTCCTAACAGGCCACAAACAAGCGCAGTAAAGAGATGTTCTACACTGCTGCTAAGTTTGTGCTGGCGACGGGAGAGAGACCTCGTTATCTGGGCATCCCAGGAGACAAAGAGTACTGCATCACCAGGTGAGATCAGACTCTGAGTTCAGTCAGTTCACCGTGGTAAACTCCCTCTGGAGAGCCCGATAAACACTGCTGGACCTCAGGGAGTCGTTACTAGTGTGTTTACATGAAGCTTTATTGATTTAAAGCTGATTCATTCTCAGTCACCAAGGGAAGGAAAGCTTTCACTGCATGTGTTGTGTAAGAGGAGGACTTCCTTCTATAGCTTGTGTGGCTACTTATTTTTAAATGTGTGGTGTAAGAAGGTGGCACAGACCAAAAAAGCTGTGCAAAATCTGATCTGAGCAGTCAGACTGAAACTGAGACTGATTTGAATAGGATTTCACCTGGTCACGTAATGCATTTTAAGTCAGTAAAATAGTTTCATTTACACAGCCCAAACAGAGAGTCTTGTTTCTTTGATGTATCAGGCCTTTAAACTGATTTCCTGATGTTCATTCATCTTTTATCTGAGAAGGAAGTGAGTAGCAGGTGTTTGGCTTAAGCCTCTGCGGTTTTCAGTATATTGACTTTTCAGTCTGGAAGTTTGCAGTGTTTGAGGTTTAACTGTATGTGTCTGAACTTTTGTCTACATTTGAGGAAGCGTGATCCGTCCGTGTCCTCCTCACTGGTTGTGTTTGTTCTTCGCAGCGATGACCTGTTCTCGTTGCCCTACTGTCCCGGGAAGACTCTGGTCATCGGGGCGTCGTATGTGGCTCTGGAGTGCGGGGGGTTTCTGGCCGGTTTGGGGCTGGACGTGACCATCATGGTGCGCTCTATTCTCCTGCGAGGATTCGATCAGGACATGGCCAACCGTGCGGGAGATCACATGGAGACACACGGAGTCAAATTCCTCAGGAAGTTTGTTCCTACCAAGGTTAGTGCATGTGTGCTGTTAAACATTACTGAAATATGAAATGATGCTTTATCTGTCGGTTATGAAATGCTCTTTAGGGGTATTATCATCATGGCCTCTTTACTCTCCTTATGTTGGTGATAAACACTTAGTCTCTTTCTCTACAGATCGAGCAGCTGGAAGCTGGAACTCCAGGCCGACTTAAAGTGACGGCCAAATCAACCGAGGGTGATGAAGTGTGTGAAGGAGAATACAATACTGTGAGTATCATGTCTGTGTGGACAAAAAGATATCATTGAAGAGCGTCAGATTTTATCTTGTCTGCGATCTCTCAAAACTGGTGAGGCGTCCTGCTGTCAAGCCTAACCCTGAGGTGTGCTTTCAGATGAACTGAAACCTCATAACTGACCTGATTTGGAGAAATCCATATTGAAAACAACTGCTCGCCATTATTTATTTATCAGTAAAAAACAGTAATATTGTGAGTTATTACAAGTCTTCTATGCAAGTATATTGTAAAATGTAATATTTCTATGATTAAAGCTGAATTTGTCTTCAGTATTACTCCATTAAACTTCAGAAATCATTCTAATACACTGATTTGCTGCTCAAACATTTGATTATCAGTGCTGTACTTCAAAGAAACCTAAAAAAATGCATCAGTTTCCATGAAAATGAGTAAAGTTCAAAAGAACAGCATTTACTTGAAATAGAAATCCATTGTAACTTTTCTTGAGTGTCACTTTTGAAAAATTGAATGTGTACTTGATGAATAAATAATTTGATGTTTCCAAGTCATGTTTAAAAAATAAAAATTAAATAATAATAATTGCATTAGTTGTTTAATCTAAACCTTCAGTGGAGTTGTACAGTTAGTCTGCCGTTTAATGTGTCCTGAACAGTGCTTTGGTATTTTATAACTGTGGTAGGAGTCTGGTGTTTCTGTGGCACATTCCTTCAGTGTCTCTAATGCTGCTCTGTCTCTCAGGTGTTGATCGCAGTCGGTCGAGACGCCTGTACAGGAAAGATTGGTCTGGACAAAGCTGGAGTCAAAGTCAATGCCAAGTATGGGTCTTTCATTTGAATGGTTTATTTTGGTCGTCTGTCCCTCCCACATCCCATAACAAAGTGCTTGTTGTCATGGTATCTCTAGAGAGGGCGGGGTCAGAGGTGAGTGTCACAGTGAGTCAGCAGTATTGAGTCTGAACTGACCTCAGGACAGGACTGTGTTTGTAGAGCACAGTGGGTCAAGAAGGATTCAGATAAATATTTCCATTCAGTAGAGTGGGATTATTAATATTAATTCTGTTAGTAATTAACTGAAGTGTGTGTGTGTGTTTGAGACTGGTTTAGAAGCAGAATCATGTGATTCCATATGACCCACACACATGTGAGAGTGATGCACGGCATGAAATGCTGCCTGAGTTGCTCATTTCCGTTTAGTAATGCACACAATGTTTTTTTTGTACATTGACAAGTCATTGTGCACTAGTTACAGTAACACCAGTCTTCCAAGATTGCAGAAGTGAGCTGAGGTTGATGTAATGTGGCTTTTATATGACGACAGCCTTTCTGCAGCTCATAAATGCATCTTACATTTTAGTTCATGCATAGCCATTTTAAGTCGCCAATGAGTGTAATGCTTGCAACTGCATTTTAGTTCGTGTCTTGAGTGCACAAATCTATTGAAACCTCAATACAAAAGTTTTGATGCTTTGAGGAAAAATGGTAGATTGTGATCATGCAGTATTGACACAGATGTTTCACAACCAAGTAATACAACGTGAAAAGATGTTTGGGAAGGGAATGCAAGTAAACCGATTCAGATCAAGCTTCAGAAGCAAGTTTGAATCTGACTTTTCTGTTTCTTGTTGTCTTTACTTAGTCCTCATGACTCGGACTGTGCTCTCCCAAAGCTAACATTGAGTCCTTTCCTGATCCTCCTTCCAGGAACGGGAAGATCCCGGTGAACGATGAGGAGCAGACCAGTGTTCCTCACATCTATGCTATTGGAGACATCCTGGAGGGGAAGTGGGAGCTGACTCCTGTGGCCATACAGGCCGGGAAGCTGCTGGCTCGCCGACTGTTCGCTGGAGCATCTCTGAAGGTCAGTCCAGGGTTTCCGCGGGGCCAGAAAAAGTCATAAAAACGTCCGGATTTTCCATACAAGTTCATAAAAAAACATTTAGCCACGTCTTAAATTGATATGCTAGTCCATTAATTTGTTCTTCCATCAAAATGCGCTCGCAGCGGCAATGGCATTCATATGTTTCGCCTGTTGTAGTTCTGTATCTGAGGAATCTGGGTGGTGTCACACTGGTATCACAGCGTTCCAGAACTACAAGGTCCATGCGACAGCAAGCACACGCTTGTCAGAAGGACTTTCACAGAAACCCGCGCGAACTCTGAACATACTGTATCATACTGAGTCACTGCTTAGATTATTTGAAATCATCCTGGCTATCACAATGGGAAAATGTACCCTTAACGATCTATAGCTCGAATACGGTGCGTTTAGTAGCTGGCTCAAGCCCGTCGCTAACAATCGGTATCAAGCATCCAAACACAAGACGCGGAAAAGCTGAACTGAGTAGCTGGTTACTCACGCGCTGTGTTCGGTGCGGAGAGGGAGCGAGAGCCGTGTATCACGGACAGTCCCTCCTGCACATGAACGAACAAATACTAATCTCAGTTTTGAACATACAAAAGGATGTGAAAGAGCCCAATTCAGTACCACGGTGTTCAGGGCTTACGCAGAGAAGGGCGTCTCAAAACGCTTGAACACCGAATTTGCTTCTTTTTGCTCTTCTGCAGACAAATACATACAAACTATGTCAAATTACCCGCCTTTTTTTTCAGTTATTTGTCAGTTATTTCTTAAGTGAAAGTAAACAGTTGAGGAAAAAGATGCGTTCATCATCTCTTAAAGGGACGGCGCCTAATTTAGCTACTGGCTGCTGTAATGTTAATCCAAGAAAATGAAAGAAAAATCACTCACTGCTATTGACTGCAGTTTTAACAAGAATTTATGCACGGTCAAACCAAAAATTATCCAGACTCCAGATATAATTTTTGATATACATATTTTACTAGTAGGTACAGGACACTAATGCATTTATGTAAGTGAGTATAAGCAAACTGTGACATATTATACCCAAAGCACCCTCATACAGTGAACTACTAGTGAAATAGATAGATATAAATGTTTTATCTATATATAAAATTGGGAAAAAATATTATTCAGCACCTTATAAAGCACCATGCATTGCTTATGTTTTTTTTTCTAAATTGCTAATGCAACCTTTTCACACCACAGTCTGAACAAAATGAAGCATTGGTTGGTAACTGGTCAACAAAGTATTGATGGTTGTGTAAATATTGTCATAATAACAGTTGTCTGTAGTTTTGGTTGATTGTAATCCATTACGTACATTTCTATCAAAGTTATGACATGATCAAGATGACACAGTTTAACTCTAAATTCCTGTCACATTTTATAACCATTTTAGAAGCAATAGCAAATAAACTAATAATGTGAGAAATGTTCAAGGTGTCTGAATAAATTTTGGTTTGATTGTGTATTTAATTTTTACATTGAAGACTATCCAGTGCTATTTTACATTTAATTATTTGGTTTCTGTACCTGGACACCTACAAACTTGAAAAAAACTTAAACATTGTGTAAATGGCAAAAAATAAATAAAAATGAAAGAACATACAAATTAAACAATTTCAAATAGGGCCCACTGGTACAACCTGCACCGGGGCCCCGCTGACCCCCGCTGACCCCTGCTTGTGGGTGTGGAATACTGTGACTTTGGAAAGCAATGCCATAAAATAATTGTTAATTTACAATTGCTCAAGAAAAAGGCGAAGGCTTCAGTTTCTTAATCTTAAGAAATAATAGAATTACCCTTTAAATAATAAAACTTGTTACTTCAATGAAAGTCAATAATAAAAAAGACTTTTGAAAGGAATTTTAATGACTGAAGTTCTTTATCGTAATTCGTGTAGGTCATAAATTCAAATCCTAATAGTCATAAAAAGGTCTTAAAAATTTGACTGATGAAACCCTGCAGTCATAACTATTCCTGTGTTTGTGTTATAAACGTTAGATTAAACTCTGTAAAGAGCAGTTGGTTTGCTGTGATCTCACCGGGTCCTGTCTCCCTCTCTCGGTGTTGTTTCAGTGTGATTATCTGAACGTTCCCACCACGGTCTTCACTCCGATGGAGTACGGCAGCTGTGGTTATCCGGAGGAGAAGGCCGTCGAGATCTACGGAGAGGAGAACCTCGAGGTGAGTGTTTGCTGACAGGCGTCCGACTGGAAATAATAACCTGTGCTGATAATGATTGTGTGGTCTCTGCAGATCTATCACAGTCTGTTCTGGCCTCTGGAGTTCACCGTTCCCAACCGGGACAACAACCGGTGCTACGCCAAGATCATCTGCAATAAACTGGACAACGTAAGACATGCACAACTCACCATCCTACGTGAACGTGGTTTGATTCGTTTAAAATAAAAATAAAGGCTTTTTTGAAACCTGATTCCAAGTCAGGATGATACACTAAACTGGATTTGAGTTGCTTTACGGTAAGATTTAATTCATTAGCATTGTTTGAACTTCTTCCAGTAAACTAGTATTGTTTCAGGGATGAAAATGGGAAATAAAAAAGATGGTTGAAAAAATGTGATTTAACTTGGAAGTCATAAAAAAAAAGTACTTGAATTTAGAAAAGCTAAATAGGAATTAAAAATAAAAATGACAAACAAGTTACTAGAACTTAAAATGAGGAAATGAAAATAAAATTAGGATGGAGGATTACAATTGTTATGATGTTACAGATTCATGCATTCTGTAAAACTGCATAAAATGTTAACAAATCTTGCAGTGTTAATTTTTATTTTCAAAGTAATGCATGTAAAAAAAAATGGTCAAAATAGATGTAATATTAATGTTTCTGTAAATGAATAATAATTTTGTAAAGTGTTTATTTATTCCCCCCCACTGTTAGCTTACATGATGCATATTTAGAAAATGCAGTAAAGATGTGAGGCTGACTGATTTCCTTCGAGCGTTGTGTTGTGTGAATGCTGTCATTACTGTGAGACACTTCAGGAGAATTAACTGCTGTCTGTCTGTGTGCAGGATCGTGTGATTGGCTTCCACTATCTGGGTCCTAACGCTGGAGAGGTCACTCAGGGCTTCGGAGCCGCCATGAAATGTGGAATCACCAAAGACCAGCTGGACAACACCATCGGGATTCACCCGACGTGTGCTGAGGTGTGTTCCTGTGACCTGCTGCTTCATGATATATCACTGTTTCCTCATGTTCTTGCTCTTGAGTTATAACATGCTTCTCCCTTCACTTGTTCCAGATCTTCACCACCATGGAGGTCACCAAGCGCTCGGGCAGAGACATCACTCAATCCGGCTGCTGAGGTTAAACCCTGCTCGTTTAACAGGCTGTCAGGACTAGTGTAAACTGGTTTATTCTAGTGATTTATCCCTCTACCCTTGGCATAAACGCACTCGAGTCTCTTGAATTAATCTCAGGTCATTAAAACTCATCAGAAGTCGTGTGATCACGATCCGCCCTGCTCTTAAAGGCCTTTGTGTCTCGCTGTTGTTCACCGTTTGCATCACCTTTAACAAACCATGTGAGGGGTGTGTGGTGGGCGGAGTCTGTGACACGACAGCCCTTCAGAGGCGGGGCTTCTCTTGGCTAGAGACCAGTGATTGGGGGAGGGGATGATGATTGACAGCCTGTTAGACAGCGGGGTTACTCTGCTTTAACTGATTGTCCGAGTCAGAAATGCACCACAGGCGTCTGTGCTTTACTTTTTTTTTTTTTTTTCACCTTATAAACTCGTGCATTCGTGTTTGGTGCTCGGTGACGTTTTAACCCTTAACCCACGTTCAGTGGCGGGTTATGACTGAAGTTTTCTGCACTTGGACTTTAAATGGATAACTCATGTTAATGAGAACAGCTGATCTTTGGCCTTCAGACTCGTGAGGGCCGCATACTTTCATTTCTTTCAGTCGTAGGAGTCTTATTTTTCTTTATTTAACAGTGGTTCGTCATCAGTTGCTCGGCAGAGCGTCATCAATCTGTTTCAGGATCATCGTAAGACAGATTTCACTTCCTGCCGAGTAACTGAGACGGGATCAAATGCAGCATGTAGATGCTTCCTCAAAGTATTTAAACTAATGGCATCACTGAGATCCGTCTGATGCCTTTCAGAGCACTTAGAAACATCAATGAGATGTGTATGTTCATATTTTTATAAATATCACTGGATTATCTGTGTCTGTACGGAGGCTTCGTTCGAGTATAAATGTTTGTTTGCTCTCGTTTCCTCATTCACTCCCTGTTGCTTTCTAAGGATTGTGTTTAACAGTCAGCTCCTGATGCATGTACAGTATTTCCATATTATCTCTGTTCATTCTATTCATGAACTTTAATAAAGCTGTGTACACAACTTGAGTTTCTCACACGTTTATCTGCAGGAAATTATCAAGCGTGAAACTTTAATGAACATCATAAATTGTGTGCAATTTTTTTTTTTTTTTTTTTTTTTTTTTTTTTTTTTTTTTTTTTTTTGATTTATCACGGTTTAATGTTCACTCAATATAATTAGAAGTTCATGACATTTTATGCTGCTTGGATGGGAAAGCAATTCAGTAATACCTCAAGGCAGAGAAACGCTGATAATAATAATGCATCTGGATGGAAGGGCCGCAGCTGATTGGCTGGAAACTGTAAACAGGAAATGTTTATAATAAACCGCTTCCTGTCCTCTAACAGGAGTCTGCTGTAATGTACAGAACAGGGTTAAGTGAGGGATGGTCACTTCCTGCAGCTCTCTTGATTCAGTTCAGAGTTCATCCTCTTGATGATTCTGGATGAATATTCACAATAAACCCTCAATTCCTGGACTGCATACCTGCTTCTGTGCATTCATCTGAGACCTGAGGAAATGAGGATGAAGTGCCTCCTTTTCATGCATTTAGTTTAGAGAGAATAATCACAGGCTGATGGATCCAACACGCCTCAGGTGTGTGTGTGTGTGTGTGTGTGTGTTTCTCATCTCTTTCTGTTTGATTTGATATAATGCTGCTCTGCTTTATTAAATCCAGCTGGCTGTTGACACTTTTAACAGTTTTCTTTAAAAATTCATATGGTTTCTATATAATTAAAAATATATTTGTTTATTGTATCCTGTATTTCCATTAGTCCTGGGACAAAAGTCAAAACACACGCACACTAAATAAACAACATTTTGACTGTCATTGTGTGATTCTTTGTACAGATGGTCAGATTTTCTGTTGGTGAATAAAAAATGAATACACAAATTAAAAATGGCAAAACATAAAAGTCTGGCAACACTAATCTAGAAGCTTCTATGCTGCTGGAGTTGTGAAATAAAGGTGATTAATCAGTGAGTAACTTTCCTGACTTCATGATGCATTCAGAAACCTCATAAACTGAGTGTTTAATACACACATGATCACAGCGAAAAACAAAGAAACTTAAAATAAAGGATACATTAGGGTTCCAAAAAAATACTTTTAGCAAGCTGTTTGTAACTATAATAGTGATTTAAAGGTTAGCCGCTTCATACATTTATCTATGTATTAACTGCATAGCTATTTAAATTGTTATCTTTAGGACAAAATTCCTATCTTTCTATTAGTAAGGTTATTTTAATGAATATATATATATATATTTTTTTTTTTTTTCTTTTCTGTTAAATACTTATTTAAATATTAAGGAAATTGTTCATTGTGTTTGCTCCAGGAAATGGATTACATCTCAAAATTTCTTAAATATTTCTCAAGCACCAGGAAAGAAAAGAAGATCCTCTTTAATCAAAACCAAATACAGAGTGAGTCAGTGAATCCTGAAGATGATCTCCAGCGCCCCCTGCTGCTCCTGAGTAGCGTTTTATGATTATTATTAATTGTTATATTTTATTTCATTGTTTATTTAATTATTATAATGTGTTTATTTAATATATTTAGATAATAGTACTTATATAATATAATATAAGCTAAGCTAGGCTAGAGCAGATAAAGTTGCTTTTAGCGGAGCGCCGCCTGACGGTCTGTATGCTCACATGCAGCTAATGAAACTCCATTGGCCTTTCCTCTCGATTTCTTTCTAATGTCAAAGAGACTTCCGGTTTCTGTCCGTTCTAGCGAATCATTTCTACTGCTCCGAGTCACGTGAGCTGTGACGTGCGCGCAAAGCGGAAGAGAACGCGGCGGTGTGATGAGGAGAATCACACATGAAAGAGTTATCATTAATGATCCGACTTTAATGAAATAATCAGATTTAATCTCTGTCAGGATGCCACTGTTTACTCAGAATAAGCGAATAGAGCGCGTGAACTCAACCGCGGAGCTCTTCAGCAAATACCCGCATCTGAAGGTAAGTTATACAATAATACAAAATAATAATAATAATATTATTATTATTATACTGCAGCACGTATTCACAGACTGTAATGAATATAGACCCTCTTTCTCTTGGATGTATAAGATAAACAACACAATCTTTAAAACAACACTTTTCATTAAATGTATTAATATTTTATTATAATACAGAAGTATGCATGCACACACTGTAATATATGTAGATCTAGTAATATATATATATATATATATATAGAAAAAAAGAAACATTAAAAAAAAGAAACATTAGTATCCGTGTCATTTGCCAGTTATGCACATATAGTGTGCAGTGCATGTAATCAGAAGAGGTTGATTTGTTGATGTGTGTCTCTTAGGAAAGTGCAAAGCAGTTTGTGTCCAGAAGTCCAGAGGCTGTGGACACTAAACAGCTCCTGTACATCCAGCAGCGGGAGTTTGCAGCGACCACACCAGCGGACAGTGAGTGTTTGCTCTCCATCTGATGACCAGCGGTGTGTTACACACACTCTAATGTTTCTCTTTACTCAGATTCAGTCTCTATGCTGGGATCTGATGACGCTACAACATGCCACTTAGTCGTGCTTCGACACACAGGTAACATGAACCTTCATAGAGTCAGTGTGTTTGTGTCTGAGTCAGTGTGTGTGTGTTGGTTGACTGTGTTTGTGTCTGTTCTGCAGGCAGCGGAGCGACGTGTCTGGCTCACTGTGATGGCTCCAGCACATGGACTGAAGTTCCTCTGATTGTCAATGCTGTCACTTCTAGAAGCAGTCCAGCGAAAGAGGGCAGGTGCTGTAGATTGGTCACGCATCACTGAACAGGAACGTCAAATAGAAAGGACTGTATGTGTGATTTATGGCTGTGTTTGTGTCTTCAGACTAGAGCTGCATCTGGTCGGTGGTTTTGATGATGACCGAAGGACCTCACACTCACTCAGCCTTAGTATTCTGGGTAGGTCGAGAGCAAAGACATGATGAAACATTCACTGTGTGATCAGAAGTGATTCTGATGATTTTGCATTACAGCTGCCTTTCAGAAGCAGAAGGAAGAGATTCACCTGGAGACGTGCTGCATCACAGGTCCGTCGTGATGGGAAATATTTCACTTCTATTAGTTCATTTACTTTAAAAATAAACAATGAAGAGTCTGTCATCATTTACTGACTCTCATGTTGTTCCAACCCTGTATGAATTAATTGTTTCTGTGGAACACAAGAGCAGTCATTTTGACAATATCCTTACAACAGCTCATAGTTTTCACATGCGTCAAAGAAAAGCCCTAAGAAAAGTAGTCTCTACAACTTACTCACTATTTTCCAAGTCTCAAATCGTATGGTGTTTCGTGTGAGAAAAAGACCCAAATTTAAGTCATTATTCATTGAAAATCGCCCCGTCTGTTGCAGTACTAAAATCTCATTCAGCAAGGTTTTGATTTTATTCAATTATTTTAGCCTGTTTCTTTAACAGAAAGATGTTACTACTTCAGAGTACATGGAGTACATTTATAATTACACATCTATTTCTGTCTCTTCAGACATGAATGATGTCATCAAAGACGGGATTCATCGGCCCGTGGTGTATGGGATAGGTACTGTACAACATCTCCATCTTTTCTCAGTGTGATAGACAGGTTCACACACAGCACCAAAAATACAGCAGTACGTTTTTTTTTTTTTTTTTTTTGGATAAAATTGAAATATCTTCAGATATGCTACGTTTTTTTTTTTTTTGAAACACATAGCTTTTGTTTATTTAACTAAACTGCAGCCTTTGTGATTTCATAATCACGGGAAGCCATACCACAGTTTCAGTTTTGAGTGGATTCATCATGAGACACTGACAGCGTGTTTCTGTCTGAGTTCAGGTGTGAACGTTAAAACCGGTCACGTGTTTCCAGCTTCATTCTCCTGTCGAGGACCAGCCGAGGAGCTCCGATCCGCTCGCTCCTTCTCTGGTGGACAGGTACAGATGATATTCTGTAGCACTCAATACCTGACAGAAGAATGAGATATCGGTGTGTGTCATTGACAGATGGTTGAAGTGTATGACTCCAGCAGAGAGCTGGTGAAGATCGACCCGTGCAGATGGACACCAAACAATGACATGTCCTTCTGGCTGTCCCAAGATGATGAAACCATCTTACAGGTCTGAAACCCCCTCACTGCTCGTTTATTGAACCTTTAGACCAAAAAAAAAAAAGTTTGCGTGTGTTTTTTTTTTTCCTTCGCGTTTCGTATTTTATCCATCAGGCTTTTATGGCTTATATAGAGAGATTATACAAGAAAACACAACTCAAAGAATGTACAATTGGATGCAGATGCTGAAGTTTAAATTGATTGAAATATCAGTCTTGAGATTGAAATGATCCAAACATATAATGCAATGCAATCTAAAGCCTGATGAGACGTGAATCACAAGCTGAAGATGAATGGCCTTTTCATTGCTAAAAAAAAAAGCATAAACTATCAATTAGATGCAGAAGGCATGGAGTAGATTGTGAACAACAGACTTAACTGCAAACTTTGATCAAATATGATACAGTAAGTTGTGTATTTCATCATGAATTAGATCGGCAGGATTAATTGATTTTTCTCATTGATTTCTCGTCTGGTTTGTCCATCAGTATTTGTCCACGTCTCCGCATGCAGAGCCTCCTCACTTCGTGCATCACATCAAATCCACCATCCGGTTTCTTCTGGATCATCCGACCGCAGATGGGCTGTTTCCAGCCGGTCAGCCGCAGCTGTACCGCCGCACTGAGGACGGCCGCTGGAAGAGAGCCTAAACGCTGACCTCTGACCCCCACTGTAACCCAACTAAAGGCCTTCGACGTCTGCTGTTTAAAGTAGAAGCTCCTTTACACTGATCTGAACCGAAACAGTGTCTAAAGAGTGACTTCTGCTCAGAGTGAAATATCTGATGATGGTTTTCATGAACCGCACCTTACATAGAAACAAGAGTCTATGAACTATTTCTTATTTTTGTTTCATATTTCTTATGTATGTCAATGCAATTGTGTATATGGATCATAAGATGTGTTCTTTATTTTACACTTACAGGATATGATGGGTTTTTTTCCCTAACATCTAGCTGCATCTTATTTGCTCACCAAACATTCATTCTGGAAACCGTAAAAAATAAAGTTGTGATTCTTTGACGAGGAATGAGAGAATAAAAATTCTGTTGCCGGTGGAAACATGGTCTTTTGTTTATTTAAACCTTTATATGATTATAACAATGAATGGAAACTTGAAATATATTCCTCTTTAGACAGGGTTTCTTAACGAGGATCTGACGTTTACTGACACATTTTAGTTTGTGCAGTACTAAAGTACAGTATATCTGTATTTAAAATGTACAAATAAATACATAGAAAATATGTAGGGGAAAAAATCAGTTGTTTTGAGGAACGGTAACTAATGTATTCCAAGATGCTGAATATAAATAAAACGTTTATTGAGCCTGTTAAAGCATACAGATTGAAATGCTAAATTGCAATGGTTTGAGAACACAGGCAATATCTTCATTTGTTGTTTATATTAAATATTTTGGAAAAAAGCTGCAGTCCAACAGGTTAGTCCCCCCCACAATGTTATGTTCACAGCTTTGAGACATAATAAAATACACGTGTTTGTGGCATTGAAACCAAAAAAAATGAAACAAATGTCAATCAGTCCATTCTTTAAAAATAAAATATTGGATATCCCAAGGTCTATGATCTCCTGAACTTCACTAGACACAGCCAGAAATGTCTTCTGCTTTTATTCAGTGTTTGACATTGTTTAGCTGGATTTCTCTGTGTGTGTGTGTGTGCTGCAACTGATCTGACCTCAAAAAAGATCTATGGATTTACTGCAAAAGCTCTGAACGGGAAGTGACCGCTGATGAGTGTTAATGTAATGAGCTACAGTCAAGTGTTTTACTCAAGACCACTTAAACAGAGACCAAGACCTGGCACTTGTTTACTCTTCTTTGAACGTGATCTGACAGAGACACTTAATTATAAGATCATCTGCAGCTTGTTTTGACAGGAGCATGCACACAAGAAACATTTTTGATCTGGAAAAATCCTCCTTACAGTGAATGTTTTTTAATGCATGTCACTTTTGCACTAATCTAATGCTGTTTTCTCTAATACACATTGGCCACAATTAACGGCACTGTTTTATTCAATACTTTTTGAAACCTCCATTTGCCAGTTTAACAGCTCTGAGTTTTCTCCTATAATGCCTGATGAGGTTAGAGAACACCTCACAAGAGATCAGAGACCATTCCTTCATCCAGATTCACTCCAGACCCTTTAGATTCCCAGCTCCATGTTGGTGCTTCTCCTCTTCAGTTCACTCCTCTCATTCTCTGTAGGG
The DNA here is from genome assembly GCF_963082965.1 of Carassius carassius. NCBI lineage: Eukaryota > Metazoa > Chordata > Actinopteri > Cypriniformes > Cyprinidae > Carassius > Carassius carassius. The sequence goes on from NC_081771.1 coordinate 32,581,519, forward strand.
TTCAGATCAGAGGACTGGGATGGCCATTGCTGAATCTTGGTTTTGAGCTCAGTGACCCATTTCTGTGTTGTTTTTGAGGTTTGTGTTTGGATTATTGTACGGTTGGAAGATCCAAACATGACCCATTATAAGATTTCTAACAGAGTCAGTCACTTATTGATTTTTTATCTGTTGGTATTTGATAGAATCCACGATGCCATGTATCTAAACAAGATGTGCAGGACCTCCAGCAGAAAATTGGGCCCACAACATCACAAATACAGCAGTATATTTCATTGTACTCATGGGGTACTTTTTCTTTCTGTGTTCACCAAACCCATCTTGAGTGTTTGCTGCTAAAAAGCTCATTTTTTTTAGTTTCATCTGATCATAGAAGCCAGTCCCATTTGAAGTTCCAGTCATGGCTGATAACTGAATATGCTTTAGTTTGTTTTTGAATGAGCTTGGAGAACTTTTCTTGTAACCCTCCCAAACAACATGTGGTGATGTAAGTTCTGTTTGACAATTTTTTTAAAGGTTTGCTGAACCAGAGACTCAACTATTTTCTGGCAATATCCAGCTGTGACCCTTGAAGAGTCTTTAGCTACTCAAACTGACCTTCTCACGACACATTAAGACGATATAGACACACGTCCTCTTCCAGGCAGTTTCGTAACATTTTATGTTGATTGGAAATTCTTAATTATTGCCCTGATGGTGGAAATGGGACTTTTCACTGCTCTAGCTCTTTTCTTAAAGCCACTTCACTAATTTTTGAAGCTCAATTATCTTTTGCTGCACATCAGAAATAAAATCTGATTGTGGTTTTTCTGATTGTGATGGATGATTAAGGGCATTTGGGCTTCGTTTTCCCTCCTCTTTATATTTCTGTGAAACAGTAAGCAATGGCTGGATAATTTTATGTTCATAATCATGATGGAGTGCTCAAAATTGTGAATATGAATGGGAATATACTTCAGAGATATTTTACTCATAAGAATTTCTAGGGGGGCCAATAATTGTGTCCAACGAATATTTGAGAAAAACATTAATTTCATAATGATATTTTGCCTCCGTTTTAAATTCTTATTATCCAATGAAAGGATACATTCTTGTGAATTTTTTAAATGAAAAAATAAAAATGCAGATGAATTTTCACAGCCTTATTTGATCATATTTACCAAGGGTGCCAATATTTTTGGACACGACTGTATATTTATTGCACAAGTTAAATATAAACTAGTGCTGTCAAATGATTAATCATGATTAAATCGCAATTTTGGATGCAATTAATCGTTTGACAGCACTAATATAAACAAATATAAATAAAATTAAAGCTGCAAGCAGCGATGAACGGGCCCTCGCACCCGGGCTCACCACCAGCGAATGGCTTTAGTAAAAAGGTGAACGGTGAGAAATATGCATTTAAAGTCATAAATACAAGTCGAATATATCAAAGTATATTCCATATATGTTCCAATCTTCCTGTTGCCAGCAGGTGGCGCTATCATTATAATGGAATATTGGCCTTCAGATGTGTTCAGGCCAGGACTCTTATTGAACATGTGAAGTTTGGGGAAGATTGAACATTTTATGTCTGAGTTACAACAACTTCTCTTGCTGTGGCGAGACATCAAATTTTGTCATGGCACTATGGACACGCCCTTTAACGAGACCTCAAGATCTCCACAATTTAACATTGCACAGGCCTTTAGATTAGACTGACCACAAAAAAATACATTTTTGTCAAAAGATTTCTAGGAGTAGTTTATCACAGCATAAAACGTGTCACTTCCTGTTGCCAGCAGGTGGCGCTATGACTATAACTGAATATGGGCATGTAGATCTGTTAAGGGCAGAAGTCTTATCTAACATGTGAAGTTTGGGGCAGATTGGGCATTGTATGTCTGAGTTACAGCAACTTCCTTTTTCATGGCGAAACATCAAAATTTGTCAGACCGCCATGGACACGCCCTTTAACGAAACCTCAAGATCTTTGCAATTTAACATCGCAAAGGGCTTTAGATTACATTGACCAAGTTTGGTGTTGATCTGAATAAATCTCTAGGAGGAGTACGTTAAAGTACAACCCCTGGAAATGGCAAAAACAACACAAATTTTGCAGAGAAAATTCAAAATAACCGACTTCCTGTTGGGATTAGGATTTCGTACCAAGATACTTTTTTGTAGGTATTGGTGTGTTACATGTGTGTACCGATTTTTGTACATGTACGTGAAACGGAGCTCGAGGCGTGCTATGTTGAAAGTGTATAGGTGGCGCTATCGAGCCATTTTGGCACACCTGATGGAATATTGGCCTACGGATGTGTTCAGGCCAGGACTCTTATCACACTTGTGAAGTTTGGGGAAGATCGGACATTTTATGCCTGAGTTATAACATCTTTTATTCCCATGGCGAGACATCGAACTTCGTCACGGCGCCATGGACACGCCTTTTAACGAAAACTCAAGATCTTCACAACTTAACATCGCACAGGCCTTTAGATTAGACTGACCACAAAAAAGACATTGATGTCATAAAAATTCTAGGAGTAGTTAGTCGTAGTGTAAAATATGTCACTTCCTGTTGCCAATAGGTGGCGCTATGACTATAACTGAATATGGGCATGTCAATCTGTTCAGGTCAGGAGTCTTATTAAACATGTGAAGTTTGGCGCAGATTGGACATTGTATGTCTGAGTTATAGCAACTTCATTTTTCATGGCGAATCATCGAAATTCGCCAGGCCGCCACGGACACGCCCTTTAACGAAACCTCAAGATCTTCGCAATTTAACATCGCAAAGGCCTTTAGATTAGTCATACCAAATTTGGTGTTGATCTGAATAAATCTCTAGGAGGAGTTCATTAAAATACAACGCATGGAAATGACAAAAATTGCACAAAATTTGCTCATAATATTAAAAATAACCGACTTCCTGTTGGGTTTAGAATTTTGCTCCAAGAGTCTTTTTTGTAGGTATTGGTGTGTTACACATGTGTGCCAATTTCCGTGCATGTACGTGAAACATAGCTGGAAGGCTGTTGATTTTCTTAGTATAGGTGGCGCTGTCGAGCCATTTTGCCACACCCTCTTCTGAATCCTATATCAGACGAAAATTTTCACCATGTTTGACGCGTGTGCAAAGTTTCATGACTTTTTGAGGATGTTTAAGCCCTCAAAAATGCGATTCATTTTGGAGAAGCGGAAGAATAATAATAAGAAACAGAGCAGATACAATAGGGTCCTCACACCATCGGTGCCCGGCCCCTAAAAATGTCAGGGTCCCCAATTAGATTGATGAAAATGAGTGTGTGTAAACATAGTCCTTAAGTAATGTACAAAAAATAAAATCCATTAGTCCTACACTGAATCCTTTCTAACAGATGTTAACCTGCCTCATAGTCAGTGTTGGGAAGGTTACTTTGGAAATGTAATAGGTTACAGATTACAAGTTACCCTGTTTAAAATGTAATAGTAGTGTAACTTTTTCAATTACTTTATTAAAGTAATGTAACTAATTACTTTTGAGTACTTTTTGATTACTTTTCTAAATTTGTAAAAATTAAAGAATAATAAATAAAAGCATATACATCAACTTAAATACAGTTATCTAATAAGCATGTGATGTATTCTGTGTAATAAACTCCTGAAACATTGGTGTTTTTTTGAAACTGCTGTCTCCGTATATGATGATAGTTTTCTCAAAATAAGTAAAATGCACATGAAGTGACACAAAGCAGTTCTAGAAATTATGTTTATGTGCTCGTGTACTCCTATATTGAGGCAGCAGAGGTTGAAAACACTGCGAGCTTCAGTAGGCCTATGTGTAGTAAATAAAACAATGTCTTTGCCATTAATTTACAGGAGGGGCGGACTGGGAAAAAAATTCAGACTGGAAAATTCAAACTCATACAAACAAATTCATGGACAAAACTATTTTTTGTATGGACCTGACATAAAAAAGGTTTAAATCTTTAATTTGGGGACATGCAAAATAATTTAAAGTTCTCTCCTGAACTGCACCTTCACTTCCATTTTTCTCTTCAGTCTCTTTATTTTGCCCCGTTATCCATCTCTCTTGTGACTTTAATACTCAAGATTGAACAAAACTATACTTTACAATACAATACTCTACAATACTACAATATCTTTATAGAAAAATCCTAATACTGTACACGAGTCATGTTTTTCCCTTACAAAAAATTACCATGCTTTTATTAGCCTATATAAAAGTAAAATAACCTTTTTTTTTATTGCAAATGGATTTGTATTTATTTTTAAATAAAAACATTTGTAAAATAATTTTAAATTTTTGGTTATCACAGTTAAACAATAGTAACCATTTTCTCTGGATTTATAGTTAGGCCTAAATATTAAAATGTTAATTTTCGTAAGGGTTGTGTTGTTGTCTATCGTAGCTCCCCCTAAACCTATAAAAAAAAATTTGATTATTTTTCAGCTAAATTACTACTGTAACATTACAACAGATAATAATGATGTCCTTTATATAGTATTTTGAGTGATGACTGATGAGCAACGTGCTGCTGCTTGATTAATTAAATAAAAAAACAAAGACAAAAAAGCATCTTTACAGATTAAACTGACCTGAAACCCTGAACAGTAGTTCTGCTTCTTTGCTCCAGCACTCCACTCCACTCTATTCTCTCTCTCTCTCTCTCGCATTGATTACTCTGAGCCTGATCCAAACCGTTTGGCGGAGGCGCGGAGAGCGCGCGAGTCATGGCTTACAATTCATGACTTATTAGAGATTTAATTATCAAATTGCGGATTCGCAAATGATCGCTTTAGTACATTCGGCAGGCAATTATACAATAATTATATTAAATAGTGGGGCAAAATCGGCTGCCAGGCCATCGGGAATTGTCCCGGTTCTCCCGGTGTCCAGTCTGCGCCTGATTTCCACAGACACGCAGAATGTGCAAGTCATATATCGCATTTTCGGGGCTTAATATTCACAGACACTAGTCGATGTCATGTTTTGATTCAAGTGTACTGACCTACTTTTGATTTAGTCATCCAAAATGTGGGATGTTCCGTCCGCGTTAGGCATTCCGTTTTTATGACTGGATTCTACGAACCAGACTGTATTTCCGCATCCCGGAAATTATTAGGGCGGTATGTCTCATAATAGTCAGTGCAATTTGGGAAAGAAATCAGTTAAATCTGTATGTGGATGTGTGTAAATATTCAAATGTAATCCCCTTTGTAATCGTAAAAAATTTCATAAGTAACTGTAATTTAATTACTCATTTTTTCTTAGTAACTGTAACTAATTACAGTTACAATAATTTTGTAATTAAATTACGTAACGCCGTTACATGTAACTAGTTACTCCCCAACACTGCTCATAGTGTATGTTTAAGAGCAAGTTGTGTTTCATGTATGACAGAGTAGGGATGATTGCAAAGAGGGGCAGTTGCAGCATGGCTTATTTCAATCAATTTAATTCAGTTCATCTGAAATCAGCCACATGTGACCATTCCTTCTAAAAAATAAAAAAATGAAATTTTTTCAGTTTGCATGTATTCGTAATTGTATAGCTAGACTTATATTTGGGTAAAGTAATTAGGTAAAGTATTTTGTCCCCTCTTATGACGAAGAGAGTTACTGCAGCTTAAAATGCATGATTGCCTCCTATGGATGAAAACCATAAAAAATGGGATCAACCGCCATGTTACACACTAATGGCAGTGTTTCAGAACAGCTACAGTAAACACTTCAGTGCACACACCTCCTGCAAGATCACACAACCGTCTTATGACCTGTTAAACAAGCTCAGCCACACCCTTAATCAAAGTACACTTTTAAAGGGAAGTAGGAGTACAGAAAAACAACCTTGTGAATGTGAGGTAAGTTATTACAATATCAAATTTAGCTTTATGTTTAAAATGTTTTCTGTGATTACATGTACAAAAAAGCAGTTGCATAAGTTTTTTAGCATAGGATCTGTGGGAGCTTAAACAACAAAAAAGACTAATAAAAAGACTTCTAAACATCTTTAAGCTTGTGTTCCTCTAATATCTTGAAACCTACTGTTGATATATTAAATGCAGTTATTTTTACATAATTTATTTCAGAATCAGGTAATATATTGGAAATGTGTGCCATACGACACATAACGACACACTACTTGTATTACATTACATGTATTTAATGTAACTAGGCTGTACACACTTAACACTCAGGTTCTGAAGTCTTTATGTACTAAAAGATTTTCTATGGCAATATGTGAATTATAAGTAGATTGGTTTCTTTTTTTGAGCTGCCATGATAGTTCAGCACTTGATTTACCTGGATAGACACACCAAACTGAAAGTATTGTATATACGGAAGTGAAGTGAATACAAACACACCTTGCATTGCCAGGTAGGTTGATAGTTCATATAATTTTAAGCATTATTTTGATGTATATTGATATATATTTTCTGATAAGTACTTTTATATGTTCCTGTTAATGCTTTTTAAAAAAAGAAGATAAAGCTTTTAAGTGTGTCCTCCTGTTGCCTAAGCTTTTGTTAATGGTACGTTACACCTTAAGACGGAGACTGCTGATGCAATATTTTACAATGGTGTCTTTATGTCTATAAACTAAAAAAAACACTGTTTTAAGATATTCTTGAAACATATACATTTTCAAGAATATATCAGAAATGTATTTCTTGTGTGAGAGAGTTCAGATTAGTATAATAGCAACATAATAGTCTGTACAATGCTAAGTGCTATGTTCAGTGCTAAAAAAGGTGTTTCACGTAATGACAGTTATGCATTTAAGGTGAACCCAGTGCTAATAAACTATTAAAAGTGTACCTTCTCAATTAAATTGTAAATTAATTTGAACAATTTAAAAATGTGCACCTCACATGAAATAATGTTCACAATGTTTGTTAAATCATTAAATAAAATAATGCAACTGATGTTTTTGATGTCTTCTGTGATTCGGCAGGGTTCAGTGGTTTCAAAACAGCCATAAAAAACAATGTGAAAACTCAGTAGAACCAACTACTTCCTGTTTTCTTAAGCAGAAGGACATATTGTAAAATCATCTTCGAGCTGCCAAACATTATGTGATCATGGGTACTAAATTCTTAACATCTCCTCAGGGTGAGTGAATTTTTATTTTCTGTTTCTCCAAAATAGAAATATTTTGATTGAAAGCATTGTGGAACAATAATTTGTCTTTTGATTGTAGGTTCTTCTATGCAGTCCGTGCTCAGAGTTGTGCTCTTCGGAAACACTGGTGCTGACAAGAATAAGCTAGCAAAATCAGTGTTAATTGGGGAGAAACTGACAGGCGAGAAAAATGGTCTATGTACTTTATATAAGAGTGAACAAGCAGGAAGGAGGATCTGTGTTGTGGAAGCACCAGGATGGCACAAACACTCAATACAACAAACACCAGAAAACGTAAAAGAAGAAATTACCAGAAGTGTGTTGCTTTGTCCTCCAGGACCTCACGCTCTGCTTCTGGTCATACCAGTGAAAGCTCTCTCTGAAGAACCTTCTGTAGGTGAAATCAATGCAGCAGAGATGCACATGGAGTTACTGTCAGAGCGCGTCTGGAAACACACCATCTTGCTGTTTGCATGTGATGAAGAAGTGGATGAAACAACCATCAGAAAACACATTCACAGCGCAGAGAAAATCCTGGAAAAGTGTGGAGGACGATCACATGTTCTTCAGATGAATGCTTGTGAATCTCCAACTCAGATCAGTGAACTCCTTCAGAAGATAGACAGTCTGGTGGAGGACAGCCGTGGGGATTTCTTCATACCCCAGGCTTACTATGAACTGATTCAAAAGAAGACACTAGAAGCGTCTGGTGCGACTCGGCTCAGTCAGAGACGGGGAAGTTTGCAAATGGATCCTCCAAACTGTGAGTATTATTTCACAAAACCTACAGCTGATCTCAGTTACATGCTGATCTAGAAGTGTTCATTTATTTTGCAGTCAATAAACACAAAGGAGATTCAGAGGAGAAGAAAGAATCTGCAGAAGCTGCAAAACATTCAGAAGATGGATCAAGAATCAGCATGGACTCCACACAGTTTGTACTGATACTGATGGGTGCATTCGGAGCACTTCTTGGATCCGTTGCAGGAGCTGAAAATGGAGTTAGAGGGTCTTTTATGGGACTAGTCTTTGGCATCTTTGTTGGGGTTTTAGTTGCACTTTTCATCATGTACATTTATACTCACTTTTATTCAAAGCAGACTACACATAAGTAGGCCTACATCATAAGAAAACTGAATCATAAGGATCTGCAAAGTTGAGCAGATGCAAACATACAGTACAAGTGCAAGCAGAATAGTTCCCCCCTTTTTTAATACTTAAGTATACAAGACATTTACTAATGAAACTGCAGCATGCGATGTCTGGAAAATAGCATGAATACTTATTATGTTCTTAATATGTTCTTGCGGAACTAAATATCAGCATTCATCCAAAACTAGTAGCCCATGCCTTTTTAATTCTGGCATAAATTTAGGGTCATATTACAGATCAGAGGGTCATACAAACATTTTGGCAGCTTTATATGTCTTATTGTTTTTAAAGATGTTCATCTGAAGATGCTAAAAATCAGATGTTTGCAATATGTTGTTGTCTGTGTTGATGGATTTGCCTGATCTTTTGTGTGAAGGAGGAAAAGAGGACAAGCTCCAATCATAATGTTTTACATTTTACATATATAAGATTATGTATATAAGTGACAGGTGATTTGTTGTTTTTAAAAACACATCAGCATGCATACCAGTAAATATGTTTTTCATAATGCTTTAAATGACTGTACAAGCATGTGCTTTATAAATAAAATGTTTTTAGACTGAAATATTTTTCCTTATTTGAGATTTTAGAGGTTACATTCTAACTCTAAACTAGCATGGCCTAGTAATCAGATAAAATAAAATATTGACATTCAGTGGTATTGGAGTTTAATGGTACACGTCAACAATGTCAGTCCATGTTTCATTGCTTGCTGGAGTACTTTGCACCTAAAAAAGTTTTCAAAGGCTGCTGACAAGAGAAGCTCAGGCCGTGTTTATGCGTTTAATGAATTAAATACAAACGAATTACGATATAATAAACTAATAATTTGTTTAAGATGCTCCATATTTAATATCTCGAGCCTGTATTTCGGTTTCGCGGGCCGCAGAGCGCCCTCTGCCATCAGCGCACATTTTTACACCGGAAATACGCAATGTTGCTACCCGGAAATACTTGGGCTTGTGGCGCGAAATCACAGGATCAACACTGGTGAGTTTATAAACGCTTAATTTAGCAGTTAACTGAATTTAAGGGGTCATTTAACGTTACTTACTAAGTATGTTAGCACTGTTCTGAACTCAGTCTTCAACATTTTAAAATAGTGTTTCTAATTATTTTGTAATTCAATCCAAGTCATGCTATCAGTGCGTCCATAATATAACGTTACATCTCTACAAAGACGATTCAAAGAACGCTTTCAGTGTGCTACAATTAAGAGTTAAAGACAAACACAACATGAAATGAAACAAAGTTCATAATATAAATAAAACAATAAAAAATGTGCAAAAGTCATCCCGAGATATGCAGTGCAACGAGCTCATATTAAATTAGAAATTGCATTAAATATGTTTCCGTTATAATTAATATGCCATACCGCAGTACTATTTAAAATAAATTAATGAAGTTGTATTAAAATAGTGAAAAACCAGTTTAGTGTCAGTTATGTTCCAGATTTGATTATGTGGTCTGTACTTGTGTTTTTATCTTTGATAATGTTTCCTGTATTTATGTATTTGTCAACTGATTAATCACATCCAAAATCCAAAAAGTTTTTGATTACATAATATATATGTGTGTGCTGTATATATTTAAGAAAAAAAATATGTTTATATATTAAATATATATTAATGTATAATATTAATTATGACTATAAAGTTATGCATATATTTTCAAAAAATATACTGTATGTGTGTGCATTTATATATACATAATAACTATACACAGTACACACACATATGATGTAAACAAAACATTTGGATGCTATTAATCGTTTGAAAGCATGATCAAGTCATGGACTGGTGTGTTTGCATGTATTTATTAACATTTGTGAACAAGCTCATGATAATGGAGATGTTTTAATGTGTGTGTGTGTGTGTGTGTGCAGGTGAAGATGAGCAAACGGAGGTCAGCAGCTCTCACTGAAGCCCAGCGCGTCTCTCTGGTCTGTATGCTGTTTTATGGTTACAGATCCTCTGTCCTCTGTATTCTGCCTCTCCTGTACAGATGTGTACAGATGTGTGTGTTGATGTGCTGGTGTGTGTTCAGGCTCAGACGCTCCTGCGAGAGAGACTGTGTCATCAGAAACTGCCGGATCGACCCATGGGTCTGGACTCACAGTACAAGTGTGTCCCGTTCACTCTATCAGCTCTTGTCTGCTCGAAGAGTGTGTGTGACTCTTACACTCGTGTGTGTGTGTGTGAGACTCTTACACTTGTGTGTGTGCGTGTATGTGACTCTTACACTCATGTGTGTGCGTGTGTGTGACTCTTACACTCGTGTGTGTGTGTGTGACTCTTACACTTGTGTGTGTGCGTTTGTGTGACTTACACTCGTGTGTGTGCGTGTGACTCTTACACTCGTGTGTGTGTGTGTGTGTGTGTGTGTGTGTGACTCTTACACTTGTGTGTGTGTGACTTACACTCGTGTGTGTGTGTGTGTGTGTGTGTGCGTTTGTGTGACTTACACTCGTGTGTGTGCGTGTGACTCTTACACTCGTGTGTGTGTGTGACTCTTACACTTGTGTGTGTGTGACTTACACTCGTGTGTGTGTGTGTGTGTGTGTGTGTGTGACTCTTACACGTGTGTGTGTGTGTGTGTGTGTGTGTGTGTGACTCTTACACTTGTGTGTGTGTGTGTGTGTGTGTGTGTGTGACTCTTACACTTGTGTGTGTGTGTGTGTGTGTGTGTAGGCACTTGCTGGAGTTGCTGAGACGCTCAGCTGTTCATGGAGAGAGTAACTCGGTCCTCATTGTTGGTCCGCGAGGATCCGGTAAAACTATGGTATGAAGCATCAAGAGATTTACCCCACTGCTGATGACTAGTGAATTTTGCAATATTCCAGAAATGTGGAAAACTTTCCAGGATTTTTTTTTTCAGTATTCCAGGAATTTTTGGAAAGTGTCGGGAAATTTGACATTTTCCACCCCTTTGCAACCCTTCTGATGACTGACTCATCTCTTTTTTACTAATTTGGAGTAATAGATCAAAATAAAACAAACATTCTGTCATTATTTAATCAATGTCCATAATGGAATGAAAAAAGGTTAAGGAAATTCATATGGAAAATATTTTTCTTTAAACCACTTTTTTAATGTCCACTTAACAGCTTTGAGTTTTGGCAATGGCAGATTTATTTTATTTTTTATTTTATTTAAAGCAGTCACTTTATTTTAATTTCCCAGAAATAAGGCTTTGTGTCTCATAGTTGCATCTCAGGTAAATGCATTTAAAAATGTTTAGAAATGTAGAAATAAAATACAAAATTAGGGAAGAAAGTAACTTTTGAAGTGTGCAAATAAATAAGGTGAATATTTCTGAAGCTATGGTGTAATTGTTTGTCCTGCACTGGTTGTTCTGGTGTGTGTGTGAAGCTGCTGGGTTGTGTCCTCCGAGAGCTCATGAGTCTGAAGGAAGTGCAGAAGAACGTTCTTCTGGTGGAGCTGAACGGTGAGCTCGTGCACATCACTTTAATGCTGTTTGTTCTCTGTAATAAACGCTGAAATGAGAAGCTACAGCTGTGTTACGTCTCACAGATGATGTTAAAGTGACAGCGATGGTTTCTGAACACAGGTCTTCTGCAGACAGACGACAAAATCGCTCTGAAAGAAATCACGCGTCAGCTGCACCTGGAGAACGTCGTAGGAGACAAAGTCTTTGTGAGTTCCTGACGTTATTACTGGAAGCCTTTCTGTAGTCTTCAAGGTTTCTGTACTGAGATGTGCTCTTGTGTTTAGGGGAGCTTTGCAGAGAATCTGGCTTTTCTTCTGGAAGCTCTTAAGAAAGGTGAGGCTTTCTCAGTGTTATTATTTGTATACCATTCTGTGTTATCATACATATATTTTCAGTTTTCATTTTATTTGAGTAATTTTATGTTTTGTCTTTTTTGTATGAGTTATTTCTATGTGATTTAAAATTCTTTTTAATTTATATTTTGGTTTAAGGAATTTAAGTATCTCAACTTCTAGTTATTTGTAGCTGAATAAATCATCTTTCCATTGATGTATGGTTTATTAGGAAAACAATATTTATCTGAGAGACAACTATTTGAAAATCTGGAATCTGAGGATGCAAAAAAAATCTACATTTTGAGAATCATCTTTAAAGTTGTTGAAATGAAGTTCTTAGCAATGCATATTACTAATCCAAAATTATGTTTTAATATAATTATGGTAGAAAATTTACAAAATATCTTCATGGAACATGATCTTTACATAATAGCCTAATGATTTTTGGCCCAGCGACTTGACTACTTTAGTGCTTCAGGGTCAGCATTTCTACTTTAAAATTTTTCCCTTAATATTTGATTTAATTTCAGATTTTTTTCTAATGAATGGTAATGCATCACTTCTGCTGACAGTAACTCAGTGTATTTGCAGCTGATGGTGTGTCGCTCTGTCTGTGGTGTCGTCAGGTGATAAGAGCAGCAGTCGTCCCGTGCTGTTCGTGTTGGATGAGTTCGATCTGTTCGCTCATCATAAGAACCAGACGCTGCTGTATAACCTGCTGGACGTTTCTCAGTCTGCGCAGACGCCTGTCGCTGTGCTGGGACTCACCTGCAGACTGGTGCGTCTGCTCGAAAAACACCACACAAACATGTCATTTCTTACACCCTTTATATTCCCAGTGCTTTCTTTTAAACAGTGATGCATTCTGTACATTTTGTGCAAAAATTATTCATAAAGGTTACGATATAATGCATTTAAAAATGCATCACTTTGCATCAAATTAGCATTTTTATCCATGCAAATAAAAATGCAAAAAATAACTGTGCATTGTGGCCTAAATATAATACTGACCATGTCAGGAACATATAAAAGGAAAAAAGTTAAACCAAAAGCATTAGAAAAAAATAGCTTAAAACTGAAAGTTACTTTACTCAACAAACATGATTAAAAAAAAATGTATGGCATATGTTTTTGTTAAATGTGTTTTTAATAGAAGCTGATTTTTACTAATTAAAGTTCTCCATGCAAACCCACTGAAGTTCTCTGTGCACTGTTTTATTGATTTCTTTTCATGCATTGGTTGTTGTAGCTCTAGTTCTCAACATTTATAGTTGATGAGGTGATCTGAATCCACAGCGGATCACTCTGGATTCACTGGTGTGGTGTGTTGTGTGTGTTACAGGACGTGCTGGAGCTGCTGGAGAAGCGAGTGAAGTCTCGCTTCTCTCACAGACAGATTCATCTGTTCAGCTCGATCTCGTTCGCTCAGTACGTGGATGTGGTTCGCGCTCAGCTCAGTTTGCCTCCGGACTTCCCAGATCCCAAATTCTCCGACGAGTGGAACCACAGCATCACGGTACAAACACAACACACGTCTCTTCTCGTTTTCACAAACAAGTCACTGTTTCTTACCTCCGTGTTTTCTGTTTCTAGAAATTATGCGAAGAGAAGTCTGTCGAGGAGATTTTGAAGAGGCACTTTAACGCCAGTAAAGATTTCCGCTCTCTTCATTCACTGCTGGTATGGTTAACCCAATTCATCTGGCAATCAGACCACTGTTCGTCTGTTCTGGTGTGTAAGCGTGTGTGTGTGTGTGTGTGTTGTAGTTTCTGGCTGTTAGTCGAGTGTCGGTCTCTCGTTCGACTCTGTGTGAGGCTGATCTGCTGGAGGCCAGTCGCTTGATTTCTGCTGATTCGAAAGCAAACGTCCTTCACGGTGAGACACTGGAAACTCATTTTACTGCAGTTTGATTGATCTCTTTAAGATCTGCAGTAACACACACTCATCTCTGATGCCCTGGATCGCCTGTTTTCCAGGTCTGTCTATTCTCGAGCTGTGTTTGATTATTGCCATGAAGCATTTGAATGACACTTATGATGGAGAACCGTTCAATTTCCAGATGGTCCATAATGGTACGACATCCTTGAGCACTCTTTGAAACCTGCATGTTTTAAACCGTGTTTCAGAGGCCTTTATAATGTGTACATCAGCTCAGATGAATGTAATTCTCTCTCAGAGTTTAAGAAGTTCATTCAGAGGAAGTCTCACTCCATCCATAAGTTTGAGAAGCCCGTGGTGATGAAGGTCAGTCTCATGCTTGTTCTAATACAGACTGAAGGTTATTCAGTGAGAATCGATGCATGGCATGTTTATGATGTTCAGTGAATCATTCTTTGGAGTGGAATCTTTTCAGTTATGTGTTAAATAGACTTTTTTGATAAAACTGGTCTAAAAATGGAGTAATAAATTTGACTGATCTGAAGTGTTTTAGAATGTCTTCATATGTTCTTTGAAAGAAAGTTTGTGTTTGGAATGACTTAATGGAGAGTAAATAATAGCTTTAATTTGAGTGTAATAAAAATGTAAAGTTTTTCAATGGTATTTATCAGTAAATGCATTAAATATAAAAAGTCTTATTTTAGTATTATTTATATACTATAGTGTTTATTTTGAATTGGCCTTTTTAGTTTTCGTTTTTATTTTAATGTTTTAGTAATTTTGCTGAGTTTAACCTTTGGGGTGTGTAGTTTTTTTTTTTTTTATCACAATTTTTTTTTCTTATAGACCCTTTGACTAGATTAAATGAAAGTTTGACTCTACATTTTTGTTTACAATTTTTCAAGTGCTTACCTGTGTGTGTGTGTGTGTGTGTCTGTCTCTCTCTCTGTGTGTGTGTGTGTGTGTGTCTCTCTCTCTCTCTCTGTGTATATGTCTCTCTCCGTGTGTGTGTGTGTGTGTGTGTGTGTGTGTGTCTGTCTCTCTCTCTCTCTCTCTCTCTCTCTGTGTATATGTCTCTCTCTCTCTCCGTGTGTGTGTGTGTCTCTCTCTCCGTGTGTGTGTGTGTCTCTCTCTCTCTCTCTCTCTCTCTCTCTCTCTCTCTCTCTCTCTCTCTCTCTCTCTCTCTCTCTCCGTGTGTGTGTGTGTCTCTCTCTCTGTGTGTGTTCAGGCGTTCGAGCATCTGCTGCAGCTGGAGCTGGTGCGTCCGGTGGACTCAGGTGTGTGTAAGGTTCAGCGTGAGTATCAGCTGATGCGTCTGATGTTGGAACACGGTCAGGTGATGGAGGCGCTGCAGAGGTACCCACAATGCCCCACAGACGTCAAACAGTGGGCTCTCTCGGCCTTCGGCTGAACACTGCCGCCTGCACACGCTGAATTATGCATTTGTACATTAGAATGTATGTCTATAGATTTTTTGGGTTGGTTTATTTTCAATAAAAATTTCTAATAATAAATTAAATTTTGTGATGTATTTTTCTCAAAACACTCTTTTGATGTTGTACAACATTGTTCTTATTTGAAGTACTTGATTTAATGTTATGAAAGGATAAAACATTTTTTTTGGAAGGGTAACTGTAACTTTTTATCTCACACTTCTGACTTTTTTCTCAGAATTCTGTTTATATCTCGTGATTTTGAAAAAAGGCAGAATTGTGAGATAGTCACAATTATAGAAGAAATGTGCTTCCATACAATGTGAACATCAAAAACTGTTTAAAATCTAAATATCCAAATAATGTTATTATACGTATAATTTAATGACCAGGTTTTTAGTAAATAATGCAATTAAGTAAAAAATAAAATAAAAACATCCTAATGTAGCATCTATTAACAAGCTAATGTTTAGTCTATTTTAATGGCCTTTAAATATGTATTAAATTCAGTTAAGCTGTTTATTAGGAAATTATATTCACAATTTTTGATGCTCTTTTCATGTGGATTAAACACTTACACAGGCTTGAAAATATGTATTTAAGTCAAAAAATAATCTCACGATTATCTAAAGTTGTAAATAAGTTAATCATGAA
This sequence comes from Carassius carassius, assembly GCF_963082965.1. Taxonomy (NCBI): domain Eukaryota; kingdom Metazoa; phylum Chordata; class Actinopteri; order Cypriniformes; family Cyprinidae; genus Carassius; species Carassius carassius. The sequence continues at coordinate 32,597,534 of NC_081771.1, forward strand.
AAAAAGTGAGTATAAAGAAAACGTCTTATATTTCTTTTTAACAAGAGAATCATGTGTATAATCAGTGAGTTTGAGTCTGCAGACATTAAGACAATAAATACCCAGCAGTACAATCTTCTGGTATAATTTCTTTATAAACAAGTTTTTGATTAGTGACACTGAAAAGAACAGAGCAACATCATGCTAGTCTAATAATTTAAAACCAACAATCATATTTACATTATTCGTTTGCTGTACATGTGTGTGTTCAGGGGAACTACAGATTGATCTGAAATGTCTTTTACAAACTTACTTCTCACCCAAGACTCAGTTTGGCGTCAAACACATTCAGGCAAATAATAACCAGGGTTTGTCTTCACAGTACTGAGAGTTTGTCACATTATTAATGAAATAAATAGAAGCGGTTGAGACTCTGTATGCTACAGTTGCGATCGCTGCTGCGTGTTGGTTGCATAATTGCTGTAAGTCCCTGAATACTGCTGTAGTGCTTCAGACAAGAGATGAAGCGAGACAGAGGAAGGACAATGTGGCGTTGAGACAGATTTACAGCCTGAAAGATGCCGTCGTGTGAAAACAGTCATTAAAGGGGCCTTTTCAGCATTTATTTATCCCACAAGGTCAACTCATAACAACTCATAACTCATAAACAACAACTTTTCATGCTAAATGAGTGTTTGATGTGAGTTCAGTCTAGTTTTTAACTGCTCTATCCTTCAACAACAGCCTGTTTGTAAAGATGCATCAGATTGTGACTCGTAAATCAATCCTGAATGGTTCAGACTGAAATGCACAAGCGTTCACACTATGAATATTATTTCTGCTGGTGTTCAGACCATTTTTTGATTTGGAAGCTTGTGTCAGCCACAGAATAAAACTAAAGCTGGTTGTGACTGATTTTATATCTCGCAAGTCTGACTTTTTTTCTCACGAGTCTAAAGAAACGTGTAATTGTGAAGAAAAACAGTCTTGTGAGATATAAACTGATTCTTCTGTCTTTTTTCCCTTTCAATTCTGAGATTACGTCTCGTAATTCTGAGTTAATCTCAAAGTATCAAGCTTTTTCCAGAATTGAGATATACATTTTTAATTGCAAATTATTCTGGAATTCATGGCAGAAACAAAAAACAACTGTGAGAAGAAAAAAATTAAATAAAAATGTGAGCTATAAACTCAGAAATGCAAGGTTTGACTGATGAAAACATCAGAATTATCAGTTTATTTCGAGTCTGACTCTTCTCTGAATTGGAAAATAAAAAATCTGAATTCTAAAACATAAATAATGTGAGATAGAAAGTTCCAATTACTTTTTAAAAATGTTCAAGCTTCTATATTTTGACATCGAGTCTCGGTGGCCCAAGCTTCTCAACGCTAAATCGCTGTTAGCATTAATCTAGTTCACATCAGAAGGCTGATGTACAGAAAAACCCAATGTCTCAGATGCAGTTTGATGAATATCGAGCCTCATTTTGCATATGATGTGTCACTATTTAAAAAAATTGTGGTGCAAAAATATAGTTGAGTGAGCGGTCCGAAATGTTCGAGACGCTAACATTGGACCCTGGTTTCTGTGATTCAGTGAAGCCAGCGTTGATTCCTCATGATTCGTCCCCTTCAGAAAGGCTGTGATGAAGCAGAAATGTGAAAGGTAGAAACACTAGCGTGTTACAGCGACTCGTCTCGCCTCCGTAGCAGCTGTCCAGAAAAAAGCATGAGAAATCAAAATGAGGTATACCTGTTTAGGGAGGTTCATGGTTATTTCAGCATAATTTCTCATAGAGCCGTGTGTGATTCGCGGCTGAGCGGCAGACATTCAGAAGTGTTTTGTATTGGCATGACTGTTATGATTTGCAGAAACGAACAGCAAACGCAGTCTAGAGTTTCGCCCTTTTTATACTAAAACCGTACGAGATGCTGTTCATATAAAACACAGAAGTCTTTCCTTAATGCAAAAAAGAGGTTTTGGTGCAGACAGAGACATCCGTGTGTGTTTGATCTCGAGTTCCTCTGTGTGTAAGTGTGAGCCGTTGAATCATTCCCGTGTTCGTTTTGCTTTCACTGTAGTCTGGTGTTCTCTCGCACACGCTGCGCTCTGATTGGCCGAGAGAACAGCATCATAGGCTGGATTCTTTAGGGGGGAAGTCCAGGTT